>NC_091994.1:91731434-92031434 GCF_044704955.1 Pristiophorus japonicus | reverse complement strand
CTGCTCTCTACACTCAAGTCGGGATTGCAAGTGGGGAACACCACTGCAAACCATCTCGCAGTCTGGAAAATATCCATCCACCATCACCCTCTGCTTCCTGTCACTGAACCAATTCCATATCCATACCACCATTATTCCCTTACTTTCAAAGGCTTCCATCTTCTTAACAAGCTTCCTGTGTGGCACTTTGTCAAATGCCTTCCGAAAGTCCATATATACAATATCTACTGCACTACCTTGATCAACCTTTTATGTTACCTCATCAAAGAATTCAGGTAAGTTATTCAGGCACGTTTTGCCTTTAACGGGTAGCACTCTCGCCTCTGAGTCAGAAGGTTGTGGGTTTGAGTCTCACTCCAAAGACTTGAGCACAAAAATGTAGGCTGACACTCCAGTGCAGTGCTGAGGGAGTGCTGCACTGTCGGAGGTACCGTCTTTCAGAAGAGACGTTAAACCGAGGTCTTGTCTCCCCCCTCAAGTGGACGTAAAAGATCCCATGGCACTATTTCGAAGAAGAGCAGGGGAGTTATCCCCGGTGTCCTAGCCAATGTTTATCCCTCAATCAACATAGCAAAAACAGATTATCTGGTCATTATCACATTTGTTGTTTATGGGAGCTTGCTGTGCGCAAATTGGCTGCTGCATTTCCTACATTGCAACAGTGACTAAACTTCAAAAAGTACTTTATTGGCTGTATAGAGCTTTGAGACGCCTGATGGTCGTGAAAGGCGCTATATAAGTACAAGTCTTTCTTTCTCCTTGATTAAATGAAAGTTTCTTTTATCCCTGACAATGGTTTCCAATAACTTTCTCACCACAGATGTTAGGCTGACAGGCCTGCAGTTTCCTGGTCTATCCCTCCCCTTTCTTGAATCGTGGCATAACATTACAATCCTCTAGTCTCCAATTAAAAACAAGGGCATACAAAGTGGCCAAAACTAGTGGGAAGACAGAAGATTGGGAAGCTTTTAAAAGCCAGCAAAGAACGACTAAAAAAAAATGATTAAGAAAGGGAAGATAGACTATGAAAGTAAACTAGCACAAAATATAAAAACAGATAACAAGAGTTTCTATAGGTATATAAAAAGGAAAAGGATGGCTAAAGTAAATGTTGGTCCCATAGAGGACATGCCTGGGGAATTAGTAATGGGGAACATGGAGATGGCAGAAACTCTGAACAAATATTTTGTATCAGTCTTTACGGTAGAGGACACTAACAATTTTCCAACAGTGGATAGTCTAGCGGCTATAGGGGGGTAGGAACTTAACACAATCACAATCACTAAGGAGGTGGTACTCAGTAAGATAATGGGACTAAAGGCAGATAAATCCCCTGGACCTGATGGCTTACATCCTAGGGTCTTAAGAAGGGATTGTGGATGCATTGGTTGTAATTTACTAAAATTCCCTGGATTCTGGGGAGGTCCCAGCAGATTGGAAAACTGCAAATGTAACGCCCTTATTTAAAAAAGGAGGCAGACAAAAAGCAGGAAACTATAGACCAGTTAGCCTAACATCTGTGGTTGGGAAAATGTTGGAGTCCATTATTAAAGAAGACATAAATAATCAGTTTCTTAAACGATAAGGAGTTATGGGGAGCAGGCAGGGAAGTGGAGCTGGGTCCGTGATCAGATCAGCCATGATCTTATTAAATGGCGGAGCAGGCTCGAGGGGCCATATGGCCTACTCCTGCTCCTATTTCTTATGTTCTTATAGTCCAATAAGGATTGAGGCCAAACCCTCTGCTATTTCTACCTTTGCTTCTTTCAGCAACCTAAGATGCATTCTATGTGACTTACCTACTTTCAGTAATGCTAATCATTTTAGTAGGTCTTCTCTAGTACTATCCTGTCCATAACTTTCCTCTCTTTTAGTGTAATCTTCACAACATCTGCAAAGTATTCATTTAACACTTTGGCCATGGCCAGGTGGCTGTAAATGAGGTCCTTTTGTCTTCAAAGTACATAATAAATGGTACAGATAAGTTTACTTGTATCCTCTCTCATGATTAGATGGACAATTGGCACTCTGAACAGGAGCCAGATCCAGCTACGTGGATGAACCCTCCACTTGAGGTGGTATTGAGATGGCCAGGATATGAGCAAGCTTGATAGCTGAAGTGCATGGTCTTGTTAATCCAGACAATTTGTTTCTTTTGGAAATGAGACTTTAAGAAAACCCATTTCTAAGCAGCTGTTAAGACATTGGATGGTGAGTGTAGCTTTCTCCATTTCCCCCTGGCAGGACACAGGAACATAGTAGAAAGTTCAAGCTTCTTAGGCCAATGTGAAGGGTTCCGTTGAAGCCATTTGAAACACAGCAACCTTTCATTAAACATTGTTGCTTTGGCAGGTGAGGACAATAAGTGAGGACACTGCTGGGTGCAAGCTGGTTTGAATATGTCGGTCCCCAAGATACACAACACCTGTATTTGTGCTACTTTCATATATTTCCTGACTGAAAGAAGTTCAGCATCACATACCCATCCTTCTCGTATTCTATCTGAAGAAGCATGGCTGGATATTTGTATATTAGAATTTTACTGTTGAATAGAAAAGAAAGAGCATGCATTTATATAGTACCTTTAGCATCCTCAGTATGTCACAAAGTGCTTCACAGCCAATTAATTACTTTTGAAGTATAGTCATTATTTTATAGGCAAACCCGACAGCCACTTTGCGCACAGCAAGGTCCCACAAATAGCAGTGAGATAAATGGTCAGTTAAATCTATTTTGCTGGTGGTAGTTGAAGGACACACATTGGCCAGAACACCAAGAGAACTCCCAGCTCCTCTTCGACTAGTGCCATAGGATCTTTTATAGCCACCTCAGTTTAACATCTCATCCAAAACAATACAGTACTCCCTCAAGATTGCACTGCAGTGTTAGCCTAGAAATTATAGAATCATACAGCACAGAAGGAGACCATTCAGCCCATTGGGTCTGTGCCGGCTCTTTGAAAGAGCAATCCAATTAGTCCCACACCCCTGCTCTTTCCCCATAGCCCTACAATGTTTTTTTTCCCTTCAAGTATTTATCCAGTTCCCTTTTGAAAGTTACTACTGAATTTGCTTCCACCCTCCTTTCAGGCAGTGCATTCCATTTCATAACTCCAAGTGAGGTGCCCAGGATTAGACACAATACTCCAGCGGGGGCCTAACCAGTGATTTGTAAAGGTTTAGCATAACTCCCTTGTTTTTGTACTCTAAGCTTCTTTTGTATAAAGCCAAGGATTCTGTATGCCTTTTTAACAGCCTTCTCAACTTGTCCTGACATTTTCAAAGATTTGTGTACATACAGTCTCAGGTCTCACTGTTCTTACCCCCCCCACCCCCCTTATAATTGTATCATTTAGCTTATATTGCCTCTCTCATTCTTCCTACAAAAATGCATCTGCTCACACTTCTCTGCGTAAAATTGCATTGAACTCCAGCTGCCATGCTTCTGCACATTTCATCATCCTGTCTGTCATCCTGAAGTCTATAACAATCCTCATCACTATCCACTACATTTCTAGATCATCATAACTCGCTGCGATTTTTAAAAATTCCTCATTTCCCTCCCGGGAATTTTTGCCAATTATCTTAAATCTTTGTCCTCTGGTTACTGACCCTCCAGCCACTGAACACAGTTTCTTCCCATGTACTCTTTCAAAACCCCTCATAATTTTGAACACCTCTAGTAAATCTCCTCTTAACCTTCTCTGCTCTAGTGTCTCCACATAACTGACGCCCCACCCCTTATCCCTGGTACCTTTCTAGATCGAACCAGTGATTTATAAAGGTTCAGTATAACGTCATTGTTCTTATACTCTAAGCCTCTGTTTATAATGCCAAGGATTCCGTAAGCTTCTGTAACAGCCTTTGTTACATCTTGAAACCCTGGAGTGGAGTTTGGACCTTTTGGTCTTCTGACTCAAGAACGCTACCACTGAGCTAAACTCTCATTTAGTTTTATTACTGTAATACTTCTGTACTCTTAGTTATTTGTTTTCCACTGCTTGCTTCTCTGAGCATTGTAGTGAAGGCCTGGTTGAGGTCGATAGAGATCACGTGATTGCCAAGGACACAACTATTCATAAATGGACAGTGTTATTGGTAATTTTCCACTGTTATTATGGAGATTATTCATTCTATGTGGAGGTTGAACTTCATCCACAGAGTAAGGAAGAATGCATGTACCTACAGTAAACACTGTGTTGGTGGCCATTCTACTCTTCTTGTCCCCTAAGTACTAAAAATTTAAATTGCATCTGTTAGAGCAGTTTGCAGAATGCTGTAAGTGTCCTGTTTTTTTGATGAAATGTCTTGATTTTCAGATTATCTGACAAATCTGTGAAGGAATACTCTGTGTACCGCCCTGTACTGCTCTGCTGGGGATTAGTGGAGCTTATCTATGGAATATTTAAGGTAAGTTGGGGGAGGCAACAGGAACATTGCTCTGGCCTGTTGGGGGAGACAGCAGGAACATTGCCCCGGCCTGTTGGGGGAGGGACCAGGAACATTGCTCTGGCCTGTTGGGGGAGGGACCAGGAACATTGCCCCGGCCTGTTGGGGGAGGGACCAGGAACATTGCCCCGGCCTGTTGGGGGAGGGACCAGGAACATTGCTCTGGCCTGTTGGGGGAGGGACCAGGAACATTGCCCCGGCCTGTTGGGGGAGGGACCAGGAACATTGCCCCGGCCTGTTGGGGGAGGGACCAGGAACATTGCCCTGGCCTGTTGGGGAAGGCAGCAGGAACATTGCCCCGGCCTGTTGGGGGAGGGACCAGGAACATTGCCCCGGCCTGTTGGGGGAGGGACCAGGAACATTGCCCCGGCCTGTTGGGGGAGGGACCAGGAACATTGCCCCGGCCTGTTGGGGGAGGGACCAGGAACATTGCCCTGGCCTGTTGGGGAAGGCAGCAGGAACATTGCCCTGGCCTGTTGGGGGAGGCAGCAGGAACATGTTGTGCATAGATTGAGCGCCACACTCTGCTCTGATGGAGCTCAGTGATTCAGCTAACTGAGCTGCAATTATTTAAAATAGTCAGTTTCCCCAAACAAATCTTTTGTAACACAGAAGATTGAATTGAAGCAAATTAGTTCCATAGTTTTAATTCTAAACCGGAAATGCAATCAGTGAGGGCAATGCTGTATGTTGTGTGATACCAGGTTTGTGTGAATGTTGAGGTTGAGATGAGATAGGCTATGTAACCCTCTGTGTATGCTCATTCATTTTACATCTAATGCCACTTGATTTTTTTTCTCAATAAGTTGCATGTTTTCTGTGTATTCTGCATCATTATAAACAAGCCATATTGTTCACACATTTACTGGGTTGTACAGTTGCGTTCTGAAGTCTTTTTCTACTTTGCCACTACAGAAGGTTCCTACGAGTAACACAGAGGGTGGCTGGTCCTACTCTCTCGCCGAATACATTCGGCACAATGACATGCCAATCTATGAGGCAACAGACAGATCTCTCAAAACTTTCCAGGATGAATTCATGCCTGCTGAGTCCTTTGCTGAATTCCTAGATGTTGCAGGTTAGTATTTAAATAAATACTGTTTATTCATTTCCTTCCTCCAGCCCAGTATAAAACCACTGCAAACCTTTTCCCCAAAGCAACCAGGTAGTTAAAATTGCCTCTATTTATTATGAGGTAGAACTGCTATGCCTTCAAATGCACGTTCTGCCTGAGACATTTGCCATGAATGTTGTCTCCGCTGCGGGACACCAGCGCCAGGAGATGATCTTCATTATTCTACTGGATCACAGACATCAGAGAGTTGCAAGTTTGAATCTCAGGCTTTACTTTCGGATTCTTTTTCCTGTCTGGGTAAGACTCGAAATCGAATTTTGTGTTCCATTCAGGTGATGTATCGTAACTGAAAGATCAGGCCTGTCTGTCCTCTGGTATTGGGGCAGACCTGCTTTATCTCGCTCCCAAAAACATCTCCAAGCTCTTCTCATACAATGAATGACTTTTACCTGCAGCGGTGTTTGTTATGTCGGCAAAATCCCACAATGACCACTTAATCTATGATTCCTCTTGTCTTCACTTTCTTTTAGGTCTCCTAACAGATATTGAAGATCCTGACAACTTCCTGAAAGACCTTCTTAACTCTGTCCCCTAAAATGTTCCAAATTCATCTGCTTAAAAACAAAGCAAATATTTAACTACTTTTAGAAATACTGTTTGCATTTTCACTCTTACAAAGTAGTTGAAATTAATTTCAGCCTCAGTTCTGCAGCAGACTTATCTAGTTACTGCTTTTTGTGTGTGAACTTTCTGAATTTAAGATTTTAACGTACATGTGTACAGAGGAATAGTGCTGGAATTGTCATTTAACCTGACTGATTGCATGGAGTACAATTGGTTTAATTTCCTGTTTTGTTCTTGTATCCAGTACGTCACTGTAACATGTCACGTATTTAAATGTTGTGCTAAAGCTCTGGTTCACTATTACATCCAATAAAGTTAAATCATGATCCTTCTCTTGATGTCAATTTATGATGTGATTTAATGTCGAAACACAGACTTACCTTGTCCAGCTCCACCTCACATTAGGGCTTCTGTAGAATTATTTATATGTTGCACAGTAAATGGCAGTTATTTTTCACTAGCCCAGCAAAAAAAAAACTTTAAATGAAAAATGGTGAAATTGATATTACATGTTGAGATATTAATGCATCCGGTAGTAACCTTCACTAAAAATGGTGCTAGTGGATGGATTCACTAAAAACGAAAAAAATAGCAAGCTGGGGTTAGTGTTACATTTGAAATGTTCACAATTGAAGACATCGACTGCTTGGTTAAAATGTAATAACACTTGTGAAACATTTATATAGCAACTTTAACGTAGTAAAACATCCCAGAATTTTTGGAGATTGTAGGGCTGGAGGAAGTTCGAGATAGGGAGAGACGAGGCTATGGAGGGAATTGAATGCAGGGATGAGAATTTAAAATTTGGATCGGGAGCCAGTGTAGGTCAGAAAGCACAAGGGTGATGGGTGAACGGGACTTGATGCGAATCAGAATATGAGCAGCAGAGCTTTGGATGAGCAGAAGTTTACGGAGGGTGCAAGATGGGAGGCCATCCAAGAGAGCATTGGAATAGTCGATTCTGGAGGTAACAAAAGCAGGGATGAAGGTTACAGCAGCAGATGAGCTGAGGCAGGGTTGGAGACTGGCGATATTACAGAGGTGGAAGTAGGCTGTCTTGGTGATGGAGAAGATATGGGGTCGGAAGCTCCGCTCAGGGTCAAATAGGACAGTTGCAAACAGTCTGGTTCAGCCTTAGACAGTGACCAGGGAGAGGGACAGAATCAGTAGCTGGGGCATGGAGTTTGTGGAGAGAACCAAAGACACTGGCTTCGGTCTGCCCAATATTTAATTGCAGAAAATTTCTGCTCATCCAATGCTGGATGTCGGACAAGCGTCGTGACAAATTAGAGGTAATGGTATGGGAGAGAGAAGAGAAGCCATTGCAGGAGATTCTTTGGGTATGACTGGATAGATAACAATGGAACCTGGTGACGGTAGTCCCACCCAGCTGGATAACAGAGGAGAAACATTGGAGGAGGATGATGCAGTCAACCTTGTCGAAGGCCGCAGACAGGAGAGATGGCTCCTCAATGGAAATGGAAAGACTCTTGTACTGCATGGCTCCAAATGTTTTAACTACTACAGAGATTTACAGCAACTCTCAGTTCAGTAAAACTGAGCATATTAAATGATAGTGTATCTTCATTTAAGGTGATTCCCTTTCTTCCTTATTCAAAGAAGAATTACTGCCACACTTCGGGTTGGCGGGTGGAATCACCAAAGAATGCCAAACCTTTAAAGGAACATCACACCTGGGGTCAAATGGTCACTTGGCCCAGCTCCAGTAATAGGACTAGAAATTTGTTGTAAGTACACTACCCGTCATATTGTTAAAGGCTCCAGTATAGGTGTCCAAGGCCCACACCTGAAACAGGCATTAGACCCTGTGCATATTCCTGAAACTGGAATGCCCTAAATGCAGCCAGTGTCTACATGTGGCGTAACTGACAGTCCTTAAAGGGACTGCTGTCCGCCATTTCAAAAAGGTAAGTTTCGTATATTTTTTTTAAACCTGAATGTGGAGCCGGGAGGAGCAGAAATGCTCCTCTGGCTCAATAGCAGTCCTGGAAATCATTGCTGGCCCCTCTCCCGATCATCTCCACCCCCTCTCCCGATCATCTCCACCAACTCTCCCGATCATCTCCACCAACTCTCCCGATCATCTCCACCAACTCTCCCGATCATCTCCACCAACTCTCCCGATCATCTCCACCCCTCTCTCCCCCTCCCCTCTCCCCCCCCTCCCCTCTCCCCCTCCCCTCTCCCCCCCCTCCCCTCTCCCCCCCTCCCCTCTCCTCCCCTCTCTCCCCCCCCCTCTCCTCCCCTCTTCCCCTCCCCTCTTCCCCCACCCCGCTCTTCACCCCCCTCCCCTCCCCTCCCCTCATCCCCTCCTCCTCCTCCCCCCTCACCCCCTCCCTCCCTCCCTCCTCCGCCTCCCTCCCTCCTCCTTCCCTCCCTCCCTCCCTCCTTCCCTCCCTCCTCCTTCCCTCCCTCCTCCCCCCTCCTTCCCTCTTCCCCCCCCCCCCCCCCCTCCCCTCCCCAGGACCTACTTTGAGGGACACTAGTGGCATCGCAGCGGCTTATAATTGGCGTGTGTGTCCCGGTCACCAGCGAGTTGTCTTGGGACACACAGGCATCTGCAGCTCGCTGGTCTAATGTAAATGAGGCTAGAGGTCCAATTTCAATCGGGCAGACCTGCAACCAATTCATGACGTCAGACTGGTGCTGTCCAGTTTCTCTCCATAGCTCCTCTTTGAGACGGGCTGTCTGCTTATGTTCCTCTATCATTAGCAACAAGCATGTGTTCTATTGTTTCTCACAACAAAGGTAAGTTTTGACACATTGCTGTCTTTTGGTTTCAAAGTTGTATAAATTGCATCATCGTATTATTTGCAACAGGTGGTGTGAAGGTGCAGTTCTTATGACTAATTAGGTAGGGTAGGCTTGTCCTATAATGAAAAATTTGAGCACTCTACTTTATCCAGGTTTCAGCTGCTAATTTAGCTATTGAGAGAATTAAGCAACTGTCCGAATAACCTACCAACCCAACATTATAGCAGTGATTGTCCTCTTGCAAAAAACCTTGCATCATATCATTGGGATTTGGACCTGGACCTTACCGAATGTGAAGTGACACAGACATTTGCTACTTCTCTATCAGAGTATAATGGCTTTCCAGATACTTATGAATGGGATCTCCTAAGGTGAACACTCCATGATTTCTGGACTTATATAGGGGTCTGGAAGATCCTACCACTCACCAAATCAACTTCCAACATGGGAGCTTAACCTGAGACAACATAAACTAATGTATCCTCTTCCTTGCTCCATGCTTGAGCTTTTCACTTTAGTAGACCTTAAATCGAAATGTGGAAGAGGGCACTACTTTTAAACTTTGGTTAAAGTTAGTGAAATCCATGCTTCAGCTATAATGAAATGAGGATAACGGTGCAACTGAACATAACTTTCACTAATGTGTTCTGATGAGCAGTCACCGACCTGAAATGTTAACTGTTTCTCTCTCCACAGATGCTGCCTGACCTGCTGAGTATTTCCAGCATTTTCTTTTTTAATTCCACCCACCTTTAAGAGATTTCATCACTATCCTATCTAATATCTAGTAACAAATTGCTGGATGTCTCCATTAGTATCTATCTCAAACCCCAACTGTTGGTGTCCTATGAAACCAATGTTTGCTGAAAAGCTGATTGGGTGACTGCATTCTGCTGTACTCTAGGATGAAAGGAACATTGTGCGCGGGGGTTCCTGCAGTCCCCACCGTTTACAGCAATCGTAATTTGCACATTAAACACGATGGCCGGTATAACACACTAGCATTAATAAATCATTTGCCTAGTACATTCCCTTAGATTTAAGATTATTTGAGTGTGAAATGGAATAAGCAACTTTCAAAAGAAACCAATAAAAGCTACAAATTAGGAAATGGCGAAACCCTGTGAATCGGAACGTTTCATGTATCGAGAAATTAAGATGCATTAACATCTGAACCAATGTAACACATTCCCAGCTTCCGAGCATAAAAATAATCATGCAGCAAAATGATGGAGCTTGGAAGTGAAATCTGCCCCAATAAGACTTTATTATATTCAGCGAGCATAAGCACAGCTGTTTCTGCCCAGAATAAACGGAGCACTTAAGATGCTATAACCAGCAAGTTTGAAATTGCCATTAGTGCACATGGTTAGCGGTTAGCGCTTTTTGCCTGATATAACCGACTGCCCGTTTTAAACGTGGACATTTTAAGTGGTAGGGACGGTACATATTTCTGTGTAGCATCAACTAGGCATAGCTTAGACACCAAGTACTGCCACCTAGATTTTAACTTCAGAGTAATAATGAGAAGAATGGTGAGGAGTCATCTTTAAAAGAGTAATTCTTTGAATTAAGGTTATACTTCATGTACTGGAACCCCTCTGTTCAGATTAGTCTGAGATGCAAATGTTGGGTAGTATTGACATCTCATCATCATTGTTTATATGATAAAAGGTGGAGTTTATTCACCTATCAATGTTTCTAGATGCTTTACAGCAACTTAGTTGAGGCAGAATGTTTCCACACCCTGTTACTGTATCTAATACTTTTATGGCATCTTCAGCAAAACTCCAGGGCGTGGTCCCCGTTCAAAAGATCTCTTTGCACGAAAGGTGTGTCAGTTATGTTTGGTTGCATAACTTGTTTTAATCATATGGTTTAAAACCTAACCTTTCAAATAATTGCAATTACTTAAAAGGGTGTGTAATCTGACATATTGGCACCTAAGTTGAAAGTGTTGCTGATATATTTGCTATTAACCCTCAATTGCTTTCAGAAGTATGAGAAGTGAAGCTTAAATGGTCCCTTTTCCACACTGCACTATTAATTAATAACACTTTTCTCAATACAAAGCAAGAACTCTCCAGGTCCCTCAGCCACAAATTATGCTGATAGGGTGAGATGAAGAGGGTTGGGATGAGGCTCGTGAGAAGCATAAACACCGGCATAGACCAGTTGGGCCGAATGGCCTGTTTCTGTGCTGTAAATCCTATGTAAAGCAACAAATGAATTATTGCTTTATTTTTTTTGTAAGTTTTTGAATATTTTACCTATACTGTATAAAAAGAAGAGAGTTATAATGAACACTATACCAACCCATCTATCCCGAATAACTAAAGCTGTTACACTAAGGCCGATGCTAATGGCATGTGCTCTTCACGCCCAGGTCGAGAACAGTTGGTTGTAACCTGAAAGTAAACCTGCTGGGATTTGCTAAAGCTAGTGACCAGGCAATGGCCCCAGTAAAATTCAGATTCCTTGTCCTGGCTGTCATTTAAAAGAAATGTGATAATTGAATTCTGGAGATGCCGCAAATGCATTCTGTAGCCAATGTGAAGAGGGGAGGGAGTACTCCAACTGTGATTTCTACAGAGATACCATGGTACCTTAAGAAAAAATCAGGGTTGGGATAACAGCAAGGCAGACTTTTTTTTTAAATCAGGACGACAAGTTAGCAGAAATGGTGGACAGGGGCAAGTGTGAGTTAACACATTTCATGAGGAAAAAGAAGGAATGTGAGTATATATTCAATGACAAGACACTGAAGGGTGTGGATGAGCAAAGAATTCTCAGGGTTTAAATACATAATTGTTGAATGTTATGAACTGGAATGCATTGTCTGAAAGTGTTGAGGAAGCAATTTCAATAGTAACCTTCAAAAGGGAATTGGATATTTGAAAAGGAAACATTTGTAGGGTTGTGGAGAAAGAGCAGGAGAGTGGGGCTAATTGGATAGCTCTTTCAATGAGCTTTCAATAGCTCCTTCAATGAGCTTTCACAGACATGATGGTGTGAATGGTCTCCTTTTGCATGGTATGATTCTATTCCTTTAAACTGAGTGCATGTAAATACTGTAATGTCATAAAACGCCAGCCGCATTTAAGGTTTTATAACTAGGGACATAGAGTGCAAAAGTAAATAATTATACAGTGGTACAAAATATTGGTTAGTGTGCTGTTTTGGGTGCCTTGTTATAGAAATAACATTAAAGCCATAGAGAGCATAGTGTAGATTCTAGTTAAGGGAAACTAGTTGGGAGGAAAGACTCGAGGATAGTGGGACTATTTCCCACTAGAACAGAGGAGATTAAGAGGATATTTAATTGAGGTCTTTAAGATTATGTAGAATATTTTTATATAGTGTAACGTTGGGGAGTCAGTGATGAGAAATCATCAATTTAAAATTAAAACTAAAAGTGTGAATAGAGAGGTTAGAAGACATTTCTTTACACAGAGGACTGTTGGAGTAAATACATCAGGATCTGAAAAGACTTTTTGGCCCAATGAAGCTCCTTCCTTTAATATCCCAACACTCCAAGCCTAGCATCCAACTACATTTTGAATGCTCCTTCTCGCTTTATCTCTACCATTTTGCTTGGCAGGCTATTCTAAACATTTATCACCTTTGAGTAAAAAGTAAAATCAGCTCCAAGATAATACATAGGAAATAGGAGCAGGAGTAGGCCATTCCAGCCCCTCAAGCCTGCTCTGCCATTCAATAAGATTATGGCTGATCTGATCTTGTGCTCAGCTCCACTTCCCTGCCCTCTCCCCATAACCCTTCATTCCCTTATCTTTCAAAAATCTGTCATCTCCACCTTAAATATATTCAATGACCCAGCCTCCACAGCTCTTTGGGGCAGAGAATTCCACAGATTTACGACCCTCTGAGAAGAAATTCCTCCTCATCTCAGTTCTAAATGGGCAACCCCTTATTCTTAAACTATACTCCCTAGTTCTAGATTCCCCCACAAGTGGAAACATCCTCTCTGCATCTACTTTGTTGAGCCCCCTCAGTATCTTGTATGTTTCAATAAGATCCTTCTCATTCTACTAAACTCCAATGAGTATAGGTCTACCTACTCAACCTTTCTTCATAAGTCAACCCATTCATCTCAGGAATAAACCTAGTGAACCTTCTCTGAACTGCCTCCAATGCAAGTAAATCCCTCCTTAAATAAGGAGACCAAAACTCTACGCAGTACTCTAGGTGTGGTCTCACCAATACCCTGTACAGTTGCAGCAGGACTTCTCTGCTTTTGTACTTCATCCCCCTTCCTGATTACTTGCTGTACCTGCATACTGACTTTTTGAGTTTCATGCACAAGGACCCCCAGGTCCCTCTACTGCAGAATTTTGTAATTCCTCTCAATTTAAATAATTTGCTTTTTAATTTTTCCTGCCAAAGTGGATAACCTCACACTTTCCTTCATTATACTCTGCCAAATGTTTGCCCACTCAGCCTGTCCCTTTGCAGATTCTTTGTCCTCGTAACTTGCTTTCCTACCCATCGTTGTATTATCAGAAAACTTGGTTATGTTACACTCAGTCCCTTCAAGTCATTAATATTGATTGTAAATAGTTGAGGTCTCAGCACCGATCCCTGTGGCACCCCACTAGTTACCGTTTGCCAACCGGAAATTAGCCCATTTATCCCGACTCTCTGTTTTCTGTTAGTTAGCCAGTCCACTATCCATGCTAATATATTAATGGAGGGAATAATGGAGGCATGTGAAAAAGGAACGGCAGTAGTCATGGGGGATTTTAACCTACATATCGATTGGTCAAATCAAATCGCACGGGGTAGCCTGGAGGAGGAATTCATAGAATGCATACGGGATTGTTTCTTAGAACAGTATGTTACAGAACCTACAAGGGAGCAAGCCATCTTAGATCTGGTCCTGTGTAATGAGACAGGAAAAATAAACGATCTCCTAGTAAAAGATCCTCTCGGAATGAGTGATCACAATATGGTTGAATTTGTAATACAGATTGAGGATGAGGAAGTTGTGTCAGAAACGAGCGTACTATGCTTAAACAAAGGGGACTACAGTGGGATGAGGGCAGAGTTGGCTAAAGTAGACTGGAAACAAGGACTAAACGGTGGCACAATTGAGGAACAGTGGAGGACTTTTAAGGAGCTCTTTCATAGTGCGCAACAAAAATATATTCCAGTGAAAAAGAAGGGCGGCAAGAGAAGGGATAACCAGCCGTGGATAACCAAGGAAATAAAGGAAAGTATCAAATCAAAGACCAATGCGTATAAGGTGGCCAAGGTTAGTGGGAAACTAGAGGATTGGGAAAATTTTAAGCAACAGCAAAGAATGACTAAAAAAGCAATAAAGAAAGGGAAGATAGATTACGAAGGTAAACTTGCGCAAAACATAAAAACAGATAGTAAAAGCTTTTACAGATATATAAAACGGAAAAGAGTGACTAAAGTAAATGTTGGTCCCTTAGAAGATGAAAAGGGGGATTTAATAATGGGAAATGTGGAAATGGCTGAGACCTTAAACAATTATTTTGCTTCCGTCTTCACAGTGGAAGACACAAAAACCATGCCAAAAATTTGCAGGCCACAGGAATGTGGGAAGGGAGGACCTTGAGACAATCACTATCACTAGGGGGGTAGTGCTGGACAGGCTAATGGGACTGAAGGTAGACAAGTCCCCTGGTCCTGATGAAATGCATCCCAGGGTATTAAAAGAGATGGCGGAAGTTATAGCAGATACATTCGTTATAATCTACCAAAATTCTCTGGACTCTGGGGAAGTACCAGCGGATTGGAAAGCAGCTAATGTAACGCCTCTGTTTAAAAAAGGGGGGCAGGCAAAAGGCAGGTAACTATAGGCCGGTTAGTTTAACATCTGTAGAGGGGAAAATGCTTGAAACTATCATTAAGGAAGAAATAGCGGGACATCTAGATAGGAATAGTGCAATCAAGCAGACGCAGCATGGATTCATGAAAGGGAAATCATGTTTAACTAACTTACTGGATTTCTTTGAGGATATAACGAGCATGGTGGGTAGAGGTGTACCGATGGATGTGGTGTATTTAGATTTCCAAAAGGCATTCGATAAGATGCCACACAAAAGGTTACTGCAGAAGATAAAGGTACGCGGAGTCAGAGGAAATGTATTAGCATGGATAGAGAATTGACTGGCGAACAGAAAGCAGAGAGTCGGGATAAATGGGTCCTTTTCCGGTTGGAAATCAGTGGTTAGTGGTGTGCCACAGGGATCAGTGCTGGGACCACAACTGTTTACAATATACATAGATGACCTAGAAGAGGGGACAGAGTGTAGTGCAACAAAATTTGCAGATGACATGAAGATTAGTGGGAAAGCGGGTTGTGTAGAGGACTCAGAGAGGCTGCAAGGAGATTTGGATAGGTTAAGCGAATGGGCTAAGGTTTGGCAGATGAAATACAATGTCGGAAAGTGTGAGGTCATCCACCTTGGGGAAAAAAAACAGTAAAAGGGAATATTATTTGAATGGGGAGAAATTACAACATGCTGAGGTGCAGAGGGACCTGGGAGTCCTTGTGCATGAATCCCAAAAGGTTAGTTTGCAGGTGCAGCAGGTAATCAGGAAGGCGAATGGAATGTTGGCCTTCATTGCAAGAGGGATGGAGTACAAAAGCAGGGAGGTCCTGCTGCAACTGTACAGGGCATTGGTGAGGCCGCACCTGGAGTACTGCGTGCAGTTTTGGTCACCTTACTTAAGGAAGGATATACTAGCTTTGGAAGGGGTACAGAGACGATTCACTAGACTGATTCCAGAAATGAGGGGGTTACCTTATGATGATAGATTGAGTAGACTGGGTCTTTACTCGTTGGAGTTCAGAAGGATGAGAGGTGATCTTATAGAAACATTTAAAATCATTAAAGGGATAGACTAGAGGCAGAGAGGTTGTTTCCACTGGTAGGGGAGACTAGAACTAGGGGGCACAGCCTCAAAATACGGAGGAGCCAATTTAAAATCGAGTTGAGAAAGAATTTCTTCTCCCAGAGGGTTGTGAATCTGTGGAATTCTCTGCCCAAGGAAGCAGTTGAGGCTAGCTCATTGAATGTTTTCAAGTCAAAGATAGATAGATTTTTAACCAATAAGGGAATTAAGGGTTACGGGGAGAGGGTGGGTAAGTGGAGCTGAGTCCAGGACCAGATCAGCCATGATCTTATTGAATGGCGGAGCAGGCTCGAGGGGCTAGATGGCCTACTCCTGTTCCTAATTCTTATGTTCTTATTACCCCCAACCCCGTGAGCTTTTATGTAGTACCTTATCAAATGCTTTCTAGAAATCCAAATACACCACATCCATTGGTTCCCCTATATCCACCCTGCTTGTTACATCCTCAAAGAACTCCAGCAAATTTGTTAAACGTGATTTCCTTTTCATAAAACCATGCTGATTCTGCTTGACTGTATTATGCTTTTCCAAATGTCCTGCTACTGCTTCCTTAATAATGGACTCCAGCATTTTCCCGACAGATGTTGGGCTAACTGGTCTGTAGTTTCCTGCTATGGTGATGGGAGACTGGCATCAAATCCTCTATTGCACTCCATAAATTGATACATAAGTTAGGGCAGGTCACTACCCTCTAGGGGATGATTGACGCGGCATAACAAAGAACGCTTATTTCCAATTCCGTATCTCCGCCCTTGCCTCGGCTCATCCGCTGCTGAAACCCTCATCCACGCCTTTGTTACCTCTAGATTTGACTATTCCAACGCACTCCTGGCTGTAAACTAGAAGTGATCCAAAACTCGGCTGCCCATGTCCTAACTCGCACCATGTCCCGCTCACCCATCACCCCTGTGCTCGTTGACCTACATTGGCTTCTGGTTAAGCAACACCTCGATTTCAAAATTCTCATCCTTATTTTCAAATCTCTCCATGGCCTCGCCCCTCCTTATCTTTGTAATCTCCTCCAGCCCCCCCCCACCCCCCCGAGATGTCTGCGCTCCTCTAATTATGCCCTCCTGAGCATCCAATTATAATCGCTCAACCATTGGTGGCCGTGCCTTCTATTGCTTCGGCCCCAAGCACTAAACCTCTCCACCTCTTTCAAGATGCTCCTTAAAACATACCTCTTTGACCAAGCTTTTGGTCACCTGCACTAATTTCTCCTTATGCGGCTTGATGTCAAATTTATATCGCATAATACACCTGTGAATATGCCTTGAGATGTTTCACTACGTTAAAGGCGCAATATAAATACAAGCTGTTGCTGATTGTCCAACAGCCTTGAACATTGATGGGACCTGGATGTGGGTGGGGTGGGTTGGACGTGAGGGGAGGTTGGATGAGGAAGAGGTGAGGTGCATATGATGTGGCGGGGTGGGGGGGGGGCTGTTCTAGTAACTTTTCATCTGTTGAAAATCCAAATATCACTTTTTTCCTTTTTTGGGGTTAAACGTACATAATTTTTAACACAATACAACATTTTCTGGGGAGCATGCCCCCAGGCCCCCTAGTAAGGTACCACTAGAATCACAGATTCATAGGCCATTTGGCCCATCATGCCTGTGCCAGCTCTTTGAAAGAGCTATACAATAAGTCCTACTCCCCTGCTCTTTCCCCAAAGCCCTGCAAAATTTTCCTCTTCAAGTAATTATCCAATTCCCTTTTGAAAATTATTATTGAATCTGCTTTCACCACCCTTTCAGGCAGTGTATTCCAGATCATCATAACTCAGTGTAAAAATATTTTTCCTCATGATCCCTCTGGTTCTTTTGCCAATTACCTTAAATCTGTGTCCTCTAGTTACCAACCCTTCTGCCATTGTAAAGTTTCTCCAAACCCTTCATGATAAACACTTCTATCAAATCTCCCCTTAACCTTCTTTGCTTTAAGGAGCACAACTCCAGTTTCTCTAGTCTTCAACATAAGTCTTTCATCCCTGGTACCATTCTAGTAAATCTCTTCTGCACCTCTCCAAAGCCTTGGCATCCTTAAAGTGTGGTGCCCAGAATTGGCCACAATACTCCAGCTGGAGCCCAACCAGTGTTTTATAAACATTTAGCATAACTTCTTTGTGTTTGTACTCTATGCCTATATGAGTCTTTTTAATGGCCTTCTCAACTTGTCCTGCCACCTTCAAAGATTTGTGTATGTGAACCCCCAGTCTCTCTGTTCCTGCACCTCCTTTAAAATTGTACCATTTAGTTTATACTAACTCTTTTCATTCTTCCTACTAAAATGTATCACTCACACTTCTCTGCATTAAATTTCATCTGTTTGACCATTTTATCAGTTTGTCCATGTCCTCCTGAAGTCTGTTACTATCCTCAGCCATGGCTTAGTTGGTAGCACCCTCACCTCTGATTCGGAAGGTTGTGGGTTCCACTCCAGAGACTTGAGCACAAAAAATCTAGGCTAACACTCCAGTGGAGTGCTGAGGGAGTGCTGCACTGTCAGAGGTGCTATCTTTCGGATGAGATGTTAAACCAAGGCCCTGTCAACCCTCTCGGGTGGACGTAAAAGATCCTATGGCACTATTTTGAAGAACAGCAGGGGAGTTATCTTTAGTGTCCTGGCCAATATTTATCCCTCAATCAACATCACAAAAAAATTAACTGGTCATTATCGCATTGCTGTTTGTGGGAGCTCGCTGTGCACAAATTGGCTGCCATGTTTCCGACATTACAACACTTCGATAGTAAAGCGCTTTGGGACATTCAATGGTCGTGAAAGGTGCTATATTAATGCAAGTCTTGTTTCAATACCGACCCCTGGGGAACACCACTGTATGCTTCCCTCCGGTCTGAAAAACAACCGTTCCCCACACCCTCTGCTTTCTGACCCTTAGCCAATTTCATATCCACATAGCCACTGCCCCTTTTAATCCCATGGGCTTCAATTTTGCTAACAAGTCTACTATGTGGTACTTTGACAAACGCCTTTTGAAAGTCCATATAGACAAGTATTATTGTCCCTTCAATATTTCCCCTTCAGGCTTTCATGTATTTATGCTTTTTTCCTCCACTAAAAGAAAGCTTGTGTCCATGTACAGCTTAGGTTACAAAGGCTGTGGAATTACTTGTTTTCGCCTATCAGGACAATTGTAAATTATCAGCTTTTTTAGATCTGTGTCAGTGTTTTTGAAGCTGTTGATTACATTTTGTTGGTTTTCTACATTGTTAAGTATGCTTCTGCTTACTTCCAATCCTGCAGAACCGCACCAGTGATCAATGATTTTTTCCATGATGTTAGCTACTGCTTTGCAATCTCCTTCCAAGTCTCTACAAGCCCGGTATGTAAGTTATCCGACCCATGGGGATTTCTCGCCATCAATCCCTTTAACCCATCAAGTACCTTTATCACATTGACTTCAAAATACACTCAGATGTTTGGTGTACATCAGTTAGTAATCTGGTATTATCCTTTTCAGTAAATATTTCTAGAAAATATGAATAGCTCTTTTATGCCAATAACCAAATGTACTGTACAGTCCTGTTTAGCAGACGATGTTGAAGATGGAGTGGGTATAAACTTTAGTTCTGTGACAGGCAAAGTTCTCCTCTCCTCAGATCATTGTGATTTCACTTTCACAACTATTGGAATTTTCCTCAAATAGAAAATGGTAATTGGAAAAGATAATGAATACAGCTGCCAAAACTCTGGACGCCATTGCTACTAAATGGATTAAAAGGAGTGTTGTATGAAAACTGTTAAATAGGCAAGCTGGAACTTAACAGATGTATCCAGCAAGAGTGATCAAGCACAGGGAGTATCCTCAATGACAGAATATCCTGTGCTGCATAAATGATAAGGTTCACAAGCAATCACAAGCCATGTTCTCAATAAATGTTAATCTCCCTCCCCAAAAAGAAACCATGGTCAGGAATAAAATCCCAAGTTTATAAAAGTTTAAATTACCCGAACGTTTAAAGCCTCTGTTACCCAACAGAAGGCAGACAAACAGCTGGTGGCTCTGCTCAGAAATTAAAGCAAATGCTATTGATGTAGTTGTGAGACACTTAGTTTGTTGTACATAAGGTAGTTACAGTAGGATTTTCATAGTGAAATGTGTGATTGAGCCCCGGTTACTTTTGTACATTTTATACATCTTGTTGTTGCCAAGACACTTCATTTACTTTTGTAGAGAGAAAAATGCTGTGAACTTCAGATACACACCCTGTAGTCACAACATCAAAACAACTGGTTCCAGACAGCGGAGCGTGTTTATACTCTGGGTAGAGGAAATGAGCAATATTTCTGACTTTCGTATTAAAATGACATCAGTAGTGGAAGCATCATAGGAGGTGTTAGAACATGAATAATCCCATTTAAAAAAAACATTGTTCTCACAATTATTGAACTCAACACCTGCCACCTACACAGGGTGGAGAAGAGTCCTTGCTGTACCTGGAACATCAAAGCCTACAATTAAATATGTTTTGTACAAAGTTTACCCGCAGAAGAATCCAGATATATAAAGTAAAGTGTTTACAACCACAACAAACCAGTACAGCCTTCCTCATATTTGTTTTACACTCAAACCCTAAAGCCAATGTTATCAGATAAGGCAACTGAATGTGGAAAGTGGACTCAATTATAGATTTTCTTTTCTAACTTTTTTGTAAGTAAATAAAAATGGAACTATACAATGACAACTGAATGTTAAAAGCTGACCTGTAACGTCCATCTCTTCAGAAGCCCTGCTGTACCTTGGGTTCCTTTTTGGAGGTGGTTAATTTATTTAATGTTAATGGTGAAAATTTTAAATGCACATATCTTAATTGTATCAGTTGGTGAACATCAGAATTGTGTGGTGCATCACATTCTACACTGGAATATTTCATCTGCTTGAGTTTCTCTGTTCTAACTATCTACTACAAGAAGCTTTCTAAAGTAAATATTCTTCATGCTCCAAATGATATTCCAAATTATCAATGGCAAAAGCACAAGCTCGCTGGTCGTTTTCAAACTGGGGTCTCGGAGATCAGACTTCTATCTGTCTGGTGCCAGGCAAATACAAATACACTTCTATATTTTTTCTGTACTTGATTCACTATCACTTCATTTCTGTCACTATATAAAAATACTTTCGCAAATGATGGTGCTATGTTTCATGGGTAGCTGACACAGTCTTTTAAAAGTTAGAACATTTCCCTGGAAATGTGTGAATATTTAGAGGGGTTCCCTAGCTGTATGTAAGTATTTTGAGTGTGCAAATATTTCAAGGGGTCACTACATTGAAAAGCTTGAAACCATTCCTTTCAGATGTTTTGATGTCATTATCTATCTCACATAATCCCACTCATCCCTGCACTGGACATAACCCCAACTTTTTGATCCAAGTTAAGACACCAGTGAACAATACTGATGTAATACTGATGTTCTACACTAGATGTCACTAACAAAGTTATAAAATAGTGAACAATAAAAATAAAGGCGCTATATAAATGCAAGAGATTGTTGTGTAGCGTCTTAAATGTAGAATGACATCTCAATGCATTTCACAGAGGTATAATAAAAAAAATAGACACCAAATAAAGGAGATCGTAAGAAGGGTGACCAAAAGCTTAGTCAAAGATATGGGTTTTTAAGGAGGAAAAAGAGATGAATGGGAAGAGGGATTTAGGAAGGAAATTCCAGAGCATAGTGCCTAGGTGGTTAAAGGTACGGCTGCCAATGGTGGCATGGAGAGTTCGTCGGTAGGGGATGGAAATTGTAGGGCCGGAGATTACAGAGATAGGGAGGGGCAAGGCCATGGAGAGTTGTAAATTTGAGGCATTGGGGGACTGGGAGCCAAGGTAGGTGAGGACCGGGGAGCTGTATAGCAGGACGGTGCAGGATAGGATATGGGCAGCAGACACCGTATCTGTAGATGATGTCGAGGAAGATTGAGAAGAGGGTTGGGGCGATTACGCCATTGTTTGATCCCGGTCAAGACGTGGATTAGGTCTGTAATGGACCCGTTGGTAAGGATCACAGCCTGCATGCCGTCGTGGAGCAGGCGGAGGATGGTGATGAACTTTTGGGGGCATCCGAAACAGAGGAGGACACTCCATAGACCCTCGCGGTTGACAGTGTCAAAGGCCTTCGTAAGGTCGAAGAAGGCCATGTATAAGGGCTGACGCTGTACTCTGCATTTTTCCTGCAGCTATTGTGCTGCAAAAATCATGTCCATTGTGCCCCATAGATGCCCTGCTTGGCCGTCTCCAGGCCAGGTCCAAGACCACCCCAACCTCTGCCGTCGAGCTACAGTACACGGACGATGCCTGCGTCTGCGCACGTACAGAGGCTGAACTCCAGGACATAGTCGACGTATTTAATGAGGCGTACGAAAGCATAGGCATTACGCTAAACATCCGTAAGACAAAGGTCCTCCGCCAGCCTGTCCTTGCCGCACAGCACTGTTCCACGGCACGGCCCTGGACAACGTGGACCATTTCCCATACCTCGGGAGCCTCTTATCAACATGAGCAGGCATTGACGACAAGATTCAACACCGCCTCCAGTGTGCCAGTGTAGCCTTCGGCCGCCTGAGGAAAAGTGTTTGAAGACCAGGCCCTCAAAACTGCCACCAAGCTCATGGTCTACACGGCTGTAGTAATACCCACCCTCCTGTACGGCTCAGAGACATGGACCATGTACAGTAGACACCTCAAGTTGCTGGAGAAATACCGCCAACGATGTCTCCGCCAGATCCTACAAATTCCCTGGGAGGACAGACGCACCAACATTAGCGTCCTCTACCAGGCCAACATTCCCAGCATTGAAGCACTGACCACACTTGATCAGCTCCGCTGGGCAGGCCACATTGTTCGCATGCCTGATACAAGACTCCCAAAGCAAGCACTCTACTCGGAACTCCTTCACAGCAATCGAGCCAAAGGTAGGCAAAGGAAACGTTACAAGGACACCCTCAAAGCCTCCCTGATAAAATGCAAAATCCCCTCTGACACCTGGGAATCCCTGGCCAAAGATCGCCCGAAGTGGAAGTAGTGCATCCGGGAGCGCGCTGAGCACCTCGAGTCTCATCGCCCAGCCCCACCCACCCCTTACCTGTGACAGAGTCTGTGGTTCTCATATTGGACTGTTCAGCCACCTAAGAACACATTTTAAGAGTGGAAGCAAGTCTTCCTCAATTCCGAGAGACTGCCTATGATGATGAGATGATGTCACCAAGGAACAGCATATATATGAGAAAGTGAAAGGGCCAAAGATGGGTCCTTGGGGGACTCAAAGATAACAGTGTGGGTTGGGAAGAGAAACCATTGATGCGGAGTTGCACTGGGTGGAAATTCTGGAGTAGCCTGGAGACATGCTCAGACACTCCCCTTTGATGTAGAGGAAAAGGGCCAAAGACGTGATGACTTCTGTCCCGAGCTGGAATTTACAGGGCACTTTGCATGGGACAAAATCTTGCCACAACTGGGTTCTGTCCCAAATTTCAACACCCAACAGATGATACACCCACTCTGCACCCTGGAATTTCAAGACAAAACTTTGTAAACACACGGCACGGGCTCAACTTCTGAACAAGGAAGTGAATAGACAGTTGATAGTTAATAGTGTGGAACAGACTTCCCTGGAAGACAGTGGAGGCATACTGACAGAAAATTCAAGAGGAATCTAATTCAACTCTCTTTTACTATTTTTATTTTTGTAGTTTAAGCTTCCATGAATGCTTCTGTTGTATAGTAAATTAACTTTGCCAAATTTGTCATATGATGTCCTGTATAGCTGTTTGATCCTATTCACATTCTTTAGTCATTAAGTTTCTTTATTAATGACCAAATTAAATTTTAGTCTTTTGAAACTCACTCGGCCAAGGCTAGGGGCGGGCAGGAGAACTGATAGGAATCATCCAGGCAGGAGCACCATTAGTTCTCCTGCTCGCCCACCCCTAGCCCAGGTTGAATGGCCTCCGATATACCTGCCTGTGCTGATTTCTTAACTCTCCGCAAGGGTTTTCTGAAGTGGCCACATACGCTGGCCTAAGTAGATTTGGAGTAACTATTAGCTGGCCAAAGTTGCTAAACGGGCAGAACTGGCGTAGGTGGCTGGTAACGACCCTTTTGAGAAAAAAAAAACTTTAAAAATAGTTACTAACTCACTTACACTAGTGAAAATTGAATGTGCAAAATGAGGATTTTTAAGTTACGTCAGAAAAATCAAGTTACTCCAAAAAAAACGAAGCAACTCCTGGCCAAAATTAAGCCCATTGAAAGCAAACATGCAGATGCAGCAAGCAGTTAGGAAGGCAAATGGTATGTTGGCCTTCATTGAAAGAGGATTTGAGTACAGGAGCAAGGATGTCTTAGTACAGTTATACAGGGCCTTGGTGAGACCGCACCTGGAGTATTGTGTGCAGTTTTGGTCTCCTTACCTAAGAAAGGATATGCTTGCCATAGAGGAAGTGCAGCGAAGGTTCACCAGACCGATTCCTGGGATGGCAGGACTGTCGTATGAGGAGAGATTGGGTCGAATAGGCCTGTATTCACTAGAGTTTAGAAGAATGAGAGGGAATCTCATTGAAACATTTAAAATTGTGACTGGGTTGGATAGACTGGATGCGGGGAGGATGTTTCCCCAGGCTGGGAAGTCTCGAACAAGGACTCACAGTCTCAGGATATGGGGTAGGAAATTTAGGACCGAGATGAGAAATTTCTTCACTCAGAGGGTGGTGAACCTGTAGAAGTCTCTGCCACAGAAGGCTGTGGAGGCCAAGTCACTGAATATATTTAAGAAGGAGATGGATAGATTTCTAGAAACAAAAGGCATCAAGGGGTATGGGGGAAAAGTGGGAATATGGTGTTGAGATAGAGGATCAGCCATGATCATATTGAATGGCAGTGCAGGCTTGAAGGGCCGAATGGCCGACTACTGCTCCTATTTTCTATGTTTCATGTTTCATGTTTCCGGATCATTCAAGCCTCTGGATTACTAGTCCAGTAACATAACCACAAAGCCAAGTTGCAGGCACATTATCTGAGCATGTGTGCCGGTTACAACCAGTGTTTTAATTCTACTTAGTTGAACTATTTCTGGGACAGCTTCTGACTGTTTGTGTCCTTTGGATGGGATTGAGCAGGAATCCCAACTCTGTGATATAGAATGGGAAGGTGGTGCTGTTTCCTTTGCTTAATGACCATCCACTGAGAGTGTACACTAAGTTAATGAGGTATTACATAGGATATACGGCAGAGAAACAGGCCATTCGGCTCAACCAGTCTTTCCAGAAGATGCAAGTAAGGTAGCCTGGTGGTTAGTTATGGCATTTAAAATTCATATACATGTTCATCGCCAGCAAGGCCAGCATTTATTACCCATCCCTAATTTCCCTCGAGAAGGTGGTGATGAGCTGCCTTTTTGAATAAGTGGCATTTCAGAGGACAGTTAAGAATCAACCATATTGCTCTGGGTCTGGAGTCACATATAAGCCAGACCAGGTAAGGACGGCAGATTTCCTTCTCTAAAAGGACATTAGTGAACCAGGTGGGTTTTTATGACAATCTGCTGGGTTCATGCTTTTTATTCCAAATGTATTTAATTAATTGAATTTAAATTCTCCAGCTGCCGTGGTGGGATTTGAACTCGTGGCTCCAGATCATTATTCCAGGCCTCTGGATTACCAGTCCAGTAACATCATAACTATGCTGACTACTGACCCTTCACATCCCCAAAAGCAAAATTTGGAAATTTGTGCGTACCAGAAAAAGTAACTATTGGCAAGGTCAGTTTATCATTAAAAACCCAAAGATTCACTAATACCTGCAAAGAAGTGACCAGCCATCCCAAAGCTGGTCTGACCTACACGTCACCCCAGTGCCACACTATGTGGCTGATTCTTCCTGCCCACAGAACAGCTCGGGAGGGGAAATAAGTATTAGTTTGTAAATGTCACCACATGTCCAGAACATGACATAACCAGGCAGTTTTTCTGCTAAATGATTGAGGTAGAAAATATTTGGACTGTAGTGCTCTTTAGGATTGCGTGCTCTTTTCCAATCATGTGCAATCCTATGTTCCTAATTATTTAAGTAAGGATGATCCTGGAAATTAGAAGCCTTTTAACTTGCAATGTATAGCAAGAAAGAATCTGGGACTGAAATTCTGGGGCCAGAGTGGACGTACAGCAGGTGATTGTCTGAGAGGGGAGGCTGCAAATTGGGGCAGAACTGGAACAGCCCAAATTCTTCGAGTGGAGTGGGGGGGGGGGGGGGCGCGGGATATGTCACCATCATAGGCAGTCCCTCGGAATCGAGCAAGACTTGCTTCCACTCCCAAAATGAGTTCACTGGTGGCTGAAAAGTCCAATACGAGAGCCACAGACCCTATCATAGGTGGGACAGACATTCGTCGAGGGAAGGGGTGGGTGGGGCTGGTTTGCCGCGCACTTCTTCCGCTGTCTGCGCTTGACCTCTTCACGCTCTTTGCGTTGAGACTCGAAGAGCTCAACCCCCTCCCTGATGCACTTTCTCCACCTCGGGTGGTCTTTGGCCAGGGTCTCCCAGGTGTCAATGGTGATGTTGCACTTTACCAGGGAGGCTTTGAGGGTGTCCTTGTAACGTTTCCGTTGTCCTCCTTTGGCTCATTTACCATGAAGGAGCTCCGCATAAAGCATTTGCTTAAGGAGTCTCGTATCTGGCATGCGAACTATGTGGCTTGCCCAGCGAAGCTGATCGAGTGTGGTCAGTGCTTCAATACTGGGGATGTTAGCCTGGACGAGGACACTGATGTTGGTGCACCTGTCCTCCAAGGGATCAGCAGAATCTTGCGGAGACATTGTTGCTGATATATCCCCAGCGACTTGAGGTGCCTTCTATACATCGTCCATACCTCAGATCCATAGAGGAGGGCAGGTATTACAGCAGCCCTGTAGACCATGAGCTTAGTGGTAGATTTGAGGGCCAGGTCTTCAAACATTCTTTTCGCCAGACTGGCACACTGGAGGCAGTTGAATCTCCGCTCGATGTTGATACAAGGCTCCCGGGATATGGGAAATGTTGTGTATCTGTAAAGCATGCACTCCCATGTTCTGCCACCAGGGAGCACTTCCCCTGAAATCGCAAGGGATCCCAGCATCCCTTGGGAGCACTGTATATAAGCCGGCCCCTAAGGCCTGTTCCTCACTCTGGAGTGTCTTAATAAAGACTGAGGTCACTGCTACTTTAACCTCCCTGTGTGCAGTCTCATCTGTGTTAGGAACACAATAACTGGCAACGAGTATACGAATTCAACGCAAAGATGCAGCAAACTGTAGGCATCCTGGAGAAGTTCTCGGAGGGTGAGGATTGGGAAGCCTATGTCGAATGGCTAGACCAGTACTTTGTAGCCAACGAGCTGGACGGAGAAGGAAGTGCTGCAAAAAGGAGAGCAGTCCTCCTCACAGTCTGCGGGGCACCGACCTACAGTCCCATGAACAATCTTCTGGCTCCGATGAAACCCACAGATAAGTCGTATGAGGAGCTGTGTACACTGGTTCGGGAGCATCATAACTCGAGGGAGAGCGTGCTGATGGCGAGGTATCGGTTCTACACGTGCCAGCGATCTGAAGGTCAGCAAGTGGTGAGCTACGTCGCCGAGCTAAGGCGACTTGCAGGAAAATGTGAGTTTGATGGTTACCTGGAGCAGATGCTCAGAGGCTTTTTTGTACTGGGCATTGGCCACGAGACCAGCCTATGAAAACTTTTGACTGTAGAGACACCGACCCTCAGTAAGGCCATTGCGATAGCACAGGCGTTTATGTCCACCAGTGATAACACCAAACAAATCTCTCAGCAAACAAGTGCTAGCAATGTTCACAAATTAACTGGAACTGTGTTTGCGAGCAGAAATGTACAGGGCAGAAACCACGAATCTGCAACTGCCAGCAGGCCTCAGGTGACCAGGTTATGAGTCCAGAACAAAGGATGAATGCAAGGCAAGTCACATCTTGTTGGCGTTATGGAGGCTTCCATTCAGCCTATTCATGCCGCTTCAAAGGCTATGTTTGCAAGAGCTGTGGAACAATGGGGCACCTCCAACGAGTTTGCAGACTAGCTGCAAGCTCTGAAAAACCTGCTAACCACGACTTAGCAGAGGAAGATCGGTCCATGGTGGATCAAAGCAATTTTGAGCCTCAGAGAGAGGAGGCAGATGCTGAAGTACACGGGGTGCACACATTTTCGACGAAATGTCCACCTATAATGCTAAACATAAAATTGAATGGCTTACCCGTAGCCATGGAACTGGACACTGGCGCAAGCCAATCCATCATGAGTAAAAAGATGTTTGAGAGACTGTGGTGCAACAAGGTACTCAGACCAGCCCTGAGCCCCATCCACTGAGAACATACATCAAAGAGCTTATCACTGTCCTGGGCAACGCCATGGTCAAGGTCACCTACGAGGGCACGGTGCATGAACTGCCACTCTGGATTGTCCCGGGCGATGGCCCCACACTGCTTGGAAGGAGCTAGCTGGGCAAAATCCGCTGGAACTGGGATGACATCTGAGCGTTATCACATGTCGATGAGGCCTCATGTACCCAAGTTCTTAACAAATTTCCTTCCCTTTTTGAGTCAGGCATTGAAAACTTTTCTGGGGCGAAGGTGCAGATCCACTTGGTCCCAGAGGCTTGACCCATTCACCACAAGGCGCAAGCGGTACCTCACATGATGAGGGAGAGAGTGGAAATCGAACTGGACAGGCTGCAATGCGATGGCATCATCTCCCCAGTGGAATTCAGCGAGTGGGCCAGCCCGATTGTTCCAGTACTCAAAAGTGGTCATCATTTGAGGCGATTATAAAGTAACTATTAATCGTTTCTCGCTACAGGACCAATACCCGCTACCTAAGGCAGACGACCTATTTGCGACGCTGGCTGGAGGCAAGACGTTCACCAAGCTCGACCTGACTTCGGCCTACATGACGCAGGAACTGGGGGAGTCTTCGAAGGGCCTCACCTGCATCAACACGCACAAGGGACTGTTCATCGACAACAGATGCCCGTTTGAAATTCGATCGGCTGCTAGAAACATGGAGAGCCTACTCAAGTCAGTACTACGCACAGTGGTTTTTCAGGACGACATATTGGTCACGGTTGGGACACCATCGAGCACCTACAAAGCCTAGAGGAGATCCTCCAGCAACTGGATCGCGTAGGGCTGCGGCTGAAGAGGTCGAAATGCGTCTTCATGGCAACAGAAGTGGAGTTTTTGGGGAGAAACATCGCGGCGGATGGCATTCGGCCCACAGACGCCAAGACAGAGGCTATCAGGATCGCGCCCAGGCCACAGAATGTCACGGAGCTGTGGTCATTCCTGGGACTCAACTATTTTGGTAACTTCCTACTAAGTACCCTTTTAGAGCCCCTACATGTATTATTGCATAAAGGTGAGCACTGGGTATGGGGAAAAAAACAAGTAATTGCTTTTGAGAAAGCCTGAAACATTTTATGCTCCAACAAGCTGCTTGTATTGCATAACCCGTGTAAAAGATTCGTGCTAGCATGTGATGCGTTGTCGTACGGAGTCGGGTGTGTATTACAACAAGCTAACGTTGCAGGGAAGTTGCAACCTGTTGCCTATGCCTCCAGGAACTTGTCTAAGGCCGAGAGGGCCTACAGCATGATTGAGAAAGAGGCATTAGCGTGTGTGTTCGGGGTAAAGAAAATGCATCAGTACTTGTTTGGCCTCAAATTTGAGCTGGAATCCGATCACAAGCCCCTCATATCCCTGTTCGCTGAAAACAAGGATAAATACTAATGCCTCAGCCCGCATACAAAGGTGGGCACTCGTATAACTATACCATCTGCCACAGGCCAGGCACAGAGAACTGTGCGGATGCTCTCAGTCGGCTACCATTGCCCACCACGGGGGTGGAAATGGTGCAGCCTGCAAACTTGTTGATGGTGGCGCAGCCTGCAGACTTGTTGATGGTCATGGAAGCGTTTGAAAATGATAAATCACCTGTCACGGCCCGCCAGTTTAGGACTTGGACCAGCCAAGATCCTCTGCTGTCCCAAGTAAAAAACTGTGTACTGCATGGGAGCTGGGCCAGCATCCCCGTTGAAATGCAAGAACTAATCAAGCCGTTCCAGCGGCGAAAGGACGAGCTGTCCATTTAGGCAGCCTGCCTGTTGTGGGGTAACCGTGTAGTGTTACCCAAAAAGGGCAGGGAGACGTTCATCTCGGATCTCCACAGCACACGCCTGGGTATAGTAATGATGAAATAATAGCCAGATCCCACGTGTGGTGGCCCGGTATCGACTCTGACTTAAGAGTCCTGTGTACAGCAATGCAGCGTGTGTGCTCAGTTAAGCAACGTGCCCAGAGAGGCACCACTAAGTTTGTGGTCCTGGCCCTCCAGACCATGGTCGAGGATCTATGTCGACTATGTGGGCCCGTTTCTCGGTAAAATGTTCCTGGTGGTGGTGGATGCTTTTTCAAAATAGATTGAATGTGAAATAATGTCGGGAAGCACCGCCACCACCACCATTGAAAACCTGAGGGCCATGTTTGCCACCCACGGCCTGCCTGACATACTAGTCAGTGACAACGGGCCATGTTTCACCAGTGCCGAATTTAAAGAATTTATAGGGTCCTTACACCTTACTATGGAATCACACGAGGCATGTATTGCAGACAAGGTCACTACGTGACCTGAACCTTTATTCCCAGGACCAAGAAGTGCTGACCCTGCGTGGGACCTCCCTTTTCTACCTGGATGAGCAGGTGAGGAGTGTCTCCCACAAGTTCACCCCCTGTGGTCAAGGTGTGCATTACTCAGGTATATACAGTGTACAGTGTTGTTGCATAAAGGTTACAGTTATGTGAAGGTTACAAACATGACATCACCTCCCCCCAACATCTTTGGGTCAAAGATTGAGTCTTTCAGGCGGTTGATGCTCTCTCGTGAAGCGCTGCAGTTGGGGCTCTGGTGGTTGGGCCTTGGCATGCGTCTCTGTCGCCTGAGATGATTTCGGCCTGTCCGGGCTGGCCGCAGGGACTGTGCATGCTGTTGAATGTCCTTGTTGCTCGTTCACTGGCAGTGGTGTGGGTGACATCTCATGATCTTCCTCAGGTTCCTCAGTGTCCATGCTGAACCTCTTCCTTACTTGGTCCAGATGTTTGCGGCATATCTGCTCATTGTTAAGTCTGACCACTATGACCCTATTCCCCTCTTTGCCAATTACAGTACCCTCAAGCCACTTGGGTCCCAAAGCATGATTGAGAACAAATACAGGATCATCAATTTCTATGCATCTCCCCACTGAATTGCGATCATGGCACTCGATTTGGGACTGGCGCTTGCCCTCAACAATGTCTGACAGGTCTGGGTGAATGAGGGACAGCCACGTTTTAAGCGTGCGTTTCATCAGTAGTTCCGTGGGCGGGTCCTGTGAGCGAATGCGGGCGGAACCTATAGGCCAGCAGGAGGCACAATAGGCGGTACTGAAGGGAGGATCCTTGAATCCGGAGCATGCCCTGTTTTATGATTTGAACCAAATGTTCCGCCTGGCCATTGGAAGCCGGCTTGAATGGTGCTGTCCTGAGGTGTTTGATACCATTACCCGATATAAACTCCTGGAATTCATATCTAGTGAAACACGGGTCATTATCGCTAACCAGGATGTCCGGCAAGCCGTGGGTCGCAAAGACCGTACGCAGACTTTCCACGGTGGTGGATGTCGTGCACGAATTCAATATGATGCACTCGATGCATCGACAACAATCAGGAACATTTTTCCCATGAACGGGCCCGCGTAGTCTACGTGAATACGTGACCATGGCCTAGTGGGCCAGGGCCATGGGCTGAGTGGGGCCATCCCTGGGACATTTCCCAGCTGAGAACACGTCGTGCACCTGTGAACCCAGTGTTCCAGGTCTGAGTCAATTCCCGGCCACCATACATGTGACCGGGCACTGGCCTTCATTAGCACGATGCCTGGGTGCTCGCTGTGGAGTTCCCTGCTAAATGCTTCACTTCCTTTCTGGGGCATGACTACCCGGCTGCCACATAGCAGGCAATCTGGTTGGATGGAGAGCTCGTCCATCCGTCTGTGAAACGGCCTGACCTCCTTGGGACACGCTCGGTGTGCGGGCGCCCAATCACCAGTCAGGACACATTTCTTTATCAGGGATAGGAGATCTCTGTTGGTCCAAATTTTGATCTGGCGGGCTGTGATGGGGGAGCCTGCGGTGTCGAAAGCCTCAACGGCCATGACCATCTCCACGCTTTGCTCCGATGCCCCCTCGGTGGTCGCCAGTGGGAGCCTGCTGAGCGCGTCAGCGCAATTTTCGGTGCCTGACCGGTGCTGTATGGTGTAGTCATACGCAGCCAGCGTGAGAGCCTACCGCTGTATGCGAGCTGACGCATTGGCATTGACAGCCTTGCTGTCGGACAACAGGGATGTTAAGGGTTTGTGGTCCGTTTCTCACTCGAACCTTCTGCCGAAAAGGTACTGGTGCATCTTTTTCACCCCGGAGATACATGCGAGTGCTTCCTTTTCAACCATCCCATATCCCCGTTCTGCCTGGGAGAGCGACCTGGAGGCATAAGCCACAGGTTGGAGTTGGCCCTCATCATTACTCTGCTGCAACACGCACCCAACCCCATAGGATGATGCATCACACGTTAAAACCAGTTTCTTACAGGGGTTGTACAAGGTCAACAGCTTGCTAGAACAAAGCAGATTCCACGCTCGATTGAAAGCCCATTCTTGACAGTCCCCCCAAAACCATTCACAACCCTTACACAGGAGCACGTGCAGCGACTCCAACAATGTGCTTAAGTTCGGCAGAAAGTTCCCGAAGTAGTTCAACAGTCCCAGAAATGACCGCAACTCCGATGTGTTGCCGGGCCTGGGCACACGACGGATCGCCTCCGTTTTGGAATCGGTAGGCCGGATCCCGTCTGCGGCAACCCTCCTGCCCAAAAACTCGACCTCTGGGGCCAAAAACACACACTTGGACTTCTTTAGTCGCAAGCCTACCTGGTCCAGTCGGCGTAGCACCTCCTCCAGGTTGTGGAGATGTTCCTCGGTGTCTCGATCAGTGATAAGGAATATGATTGTTCCAGGGATGGATTTAAGCAAGCGTTCCATGTTCCTCTGGAAGATAGTGGCTGCTGAACGAATGCCAAACGGACACCTGTTGTAAACAATTAGCCCCTTGTGCGTAGTGATGGTGGTCAGAAGCTTGGATTCTTCAGCCAGTTTCTGAGTCATGTAGGCTGAAGTGAGGTCCAACTTGGTGAACAGCTTGCCACCCGCCAGCTTGGCAAAAAGATCCTCCGCTCTCGGAAGCGGGTATTGGTCCTGTAGTGACACTCAGTTGATGGTGGCCTTGTAGTCACCACAAATCCTGACCGAGCCATCCGCTTTAAGGACAGGAACGATGGAGCTTACCCAGTCACTGAATTCAACAGGCAAAATTAGCAGTCTGTCCAACTCACTCTAAATTCTCTCACGCATCACATACGGCATGACTCTGGCTTTGTGGTGCACTGGTCTGGCGTCCGGGGTGATGCGTATCACTACTTTGGTGCCCTTAAAGGTCCAGACACCTGGTTGAAAAAGTGGCTTGAATTTCTGTAGGAGCTGTGAGCATGAACTTCGCTCCACAGATGAAATGGTGTGCACATCCCCCCATTTCCAGTTCATCTCGGCTAGCCAGCTCCTCCCCAAGAGCGCAAGACCATTCCCCGGGACAATCCAAAGTGGCAGCCGGTTCTCCAATCCATTGTGTGTGACCACCAAGTTTGCACTGCCGAGTACTGGGATGATCTCTCTGGTGTACGTCTGTAGCTGCGTGTCAATGCATTCCAGTTTGGGCCTGTTAGCTTTGCGTGGCCATAGTTTTTCAAATTGTTGGGCACTCATAAGTGACTGGCTGGCTCCTGTGTCCAGTCCATGCGTACCGGGATGCCATTTAATAGAACTTTCATCATCATAGGTGGCGTTTTGGTGTACGAGCTGTGGACATCTGCCACATGAACCCGCTGGACTTCAGCGTCCATAGCTTTGCCCCAAGCATCACACTGCCTTGCAGACCCCTCGTTTGGTTCCTCTGCCTCGTAAACTAGCATTCTGCACATTCTGGCCAGATGTCCACTGAAGTTAAAGTTTCTACAGGTAAATTGTTGAAACCTACAGATTTTCGCAACATGTCTGCCACCGCACCTCCAGCATGAGCTGAGATTGTTGTGAACAAAGGAATTGTTAACAGGCATTCCTCTCTGATTGTCTCTTTGATTACTCCTGAGCACTGTTGCTGAGTGTCAATGGTCCCATCCCGGAATGCATTGTCCCTTATGATGGCGTGAATTGCCGATCCCCCTTCCATTGTCTCTGTTGCTGGCCCACCCTAGAGCCTGTTGTTGCCTGTGTGGTGTCGAATTGCCCTTTCCTGCCTGCGGGGTTCTGTGTCTCGTTTACAATGTTAACTCCCTGGTCCATCGCCACATTGGAACCAAGGCTGCACGCGTAAATTATCTTGGTCTCCTCTTCCCCTGCCATGAAGGTCTGAGCTATCAGTGTTGCCCTTTCCAAAGTCAAGTCCTTGGTTTCAATAAGCTTCCTGAAAATCCCGGCATGACCAATGCCCTCAATGAAGAAATCTCTTAACATCTCCCCCCTGCAGGCGTCTGTGAACTTACAGAGGCTGGCCAAACGCCGAAGGTCCGCAACAATGTCCGATATGCTTTGTCCCTCCCGACGGCAGTGTGTATAGAACCGGTGCCCGGCCATGTGTATACTGCTCGCCAGTTTGAGGTGCTTACCAATCAGAGTGCTGAGCTCTTCAAAGGACTTGTCCACCGGCTTCTCGGGTGCGAGCAGGTCTTTCACCAGCGCATACGTCTTGGATCCACAGCTGGTCAGTAGATGCGCCCACCGTTTGCCAGCCGCTTCCTCTCCCAGCCAGTCCTTCGTGACAAAGCTCTGCTGGAGCCTCTCAATGAAATCGTCCCAGTCCTCACCAACACAGTACCGTTCCTCTGTGCTACCGGTGGCCATCCTCGTGAGTCGTTGATTCCCATTTCTCATCGCCAAATGTAGTGTCCTTACACCTTACTATGGAATCACACGAGGCATGTACGGCAGACAAGATCACTACGTGACCTGAACCTTTATTCCCAGGACCAAGAAGTGCTAACCCTGCGTGGGACCTCCCTTTATATACCTGGATGAGCACAAGTTCACCCCCTGTGGTCAAGGTGTGCATTACTCAGGTGTATACAGTGTACAGTGTTGTTACATAAAAGTTAGTTATGTGAAGGTTACAAACATGACAGAATTCATGACCCGCAATGGGATCAAACATGTCACCTCGGCCCCGTTTAAACCAGCTTCCAATGGGCAGGCAGAGCGGGCAGTACAAACAATCAAACAGAGCCTTAAATGAGTCACAGAAGGCTCACTCCAAACCCGCCTGTCCCGAGTGCTCCTCAGCTACCGCACGAGACCCCACTCGCTCACAGGGGTGCCCCCGACTGAGCTACTCATGAAAAGGACACTTAAAACCAGACTCTCGCTGGTTCACTCCAACCTGCATGATTAGGTAGCAAGCAGGCGGCAGCAACAAAATGTAAACGATGGTCGCGCCACTGTGTCATGGGAAATTGATCTGAATGACCCTGTGTATGTGCTAAACTATGGACATGGTCCCAAGTGAATCGCGGGCACGGTGATAGCTAAAGAAGAGAGTAGGGTGTTTGTAGTCAAACTAGACAATGGACAAATTTGCAGAAAGCACCTGGACCAAACGAGGCTGCAGTTCACAGACTGCCCTGAATAACCCACAGCAGACACCACCTTTTTCGAGCCCACAACACACACCCAAAGGATCAACGGCACCACCCCGGACCAGGAAATCGAACCCTTCACGCCCAACAGCCCAGCAAGGCCAGGCTCACCCAGCAGCCCTGCAGGGCCAACAACACGCCAGCCCAGTGAGGGCACAGTCAACACACCAGACCAGACATTTGTACCGAGGCGGTCCACCAGGGAAAGAAAGGCTCCCGACTGACTCACCTTGTAAAACAGTTTTCACTTTGACTTTGGGGGGAGGGGGGGGAGTGATGATGTGTATCTGTAAAGCATGCACTCCCATGTTCTGCCACCAGGGAGCGCATCCCCTGAAGTCCCAAGAGATCCCAGCATCCCTTGGGAGGACTGTATATAAGCCGGCCCCTAAGGCCTGTTCCTCACTCTGGAGTGTCTTAATAAAGACTGAGGTCACTGTTACTTTAACCTCCCTGTGTGCAGTCTCATCTGTGTTAGGAACACAATAGGAAATGGTCCACATTGTCGAGGGCCGCGCCATGAATCTTGATGATTGGAGGGCAGTGCTGTGCGGCGGGGACAGGCTGGTGGAGGACCTTTGTCTTACGGATGTTAAGCGTAAGGCCCATGCTTTCATATGCCTCAATGAATACATTGACTATATCCTGGAGTTCAGCCTCAGAATGTGCGCAGACACAGGCATTGTCCGCATACTGCAGCTCAACGACAGAGGTTGGGGTGATCTTGGACCTGGCCTGGAGGCGTAGGTTAAACATGTGATATGTCACATGTCCTATATGTTTACCTACTGTGGAATTAAATACCTGTAGTTTGTTTCGAACTAGACCGTATCACCTGGTTCTAACGTAGTCTACCTTCAGAGCGATTGAAGGAGTACACGTGTATTAGACAAGGAGATCCATTCCAGATCATACAGTAGTTTTGTTGTTATACTACTGGGTTCAGCTACCACAGTTCGATATAGAGCAGTGAGAGTTAACTTCCATAGAAGTTCCATAAGATTGCTTACGGGGGTAAACTGACACTGCTGGACCAGAGAGGATACCTGTGGCATTTGTAACATTTATAAATAGTGAAGAAACTGTGGTGGGGTGGACATGAAAAGAAAAGAACTAGGAAAAATGAAAGGTCATCGACACGAAACTTAAACTATGTTTCTCTCTCCACCAATGCTGTCTGACCTACTGAGTGTTGCCAGCATTTTCTGTTTTTATTTTAGGATCTATTATTATAAGCTAAGAAACCACAGGTTAATGGCCCAAAGACCCTGGTGCCAGGCAACTGTCCATCTCGAGACTAAACTGGATGCTTACTCCATGGAGGGAGTTTGCAATTGGGTCAACATTCATAAACTTGAGCTCATCCACAATTCTAACCCTCATCATGTCCCATTCACCCATCACCCCTGTGCTCACTGATCTACATTGGCTCCCGGTCCGCAATGTCCTAATTTTTAAACTCTCACCCTCCTGTTCAAATCTCTCCAGTCTTGCCCCTCCCTATCTCTGTAACCTTCTCCCACCCAAATACTCACTGAGAATGGTGCATTCCTTCAACTCTGGCCTATGTGCATTCCCCACTCCCTTCACCCCATCATTGATGGCCGTGTCTCAAGCAAACTAGCCCTAAGCTCTGGAATTCTATCCTTAAACTGTGCCTCTCCACCTCCTTTAAGACACTCAATAATTAACTTTGACTAAGCTTTTAGTCACCTGTCCTAATATTCTTTGGCTCAGTGCCAATTTTTTGTCCTATTATGCTCCTATGAAGCACCTTTGAACATTTCCCTACATTAAAGGTGCTCAAGTGTCAGCAGTGTTTCAGTGGTAGTACTCTTGTCTCTGGATCAAAAAGTTATACGTTTAATTCCCACTCCAGCAACTTCTAGACTGACACTCCAGTGCAGCACCAAAGGAATGCAGCAGTCAAAAGTGCCATCTTTTGGATGAGACATTAAACGGAGGTCCCATCTGTCCTCTCAGGTGGATGTAAAAGAGACCATGGCACTAACATGGGAGTTCTCCCTGGTGTCCTGGTCAATATTTATCACGCAATCAACATCACTAAAACAGATTATCTGGTCATTATCACATTGCTGTTTGTGGGACCTTGCTGTGCGCAAATTGTCTACTCGGTTTCCGACATTATAACAGTGACTACACTTCAAAAGTACTTCATTGGCTGTAAGGCGCTTTGAGATACCGTGAAAGGCACTATATAAATGCAAGTCTTTCTTCCTTTATATAAATTGTAGTTGCTGTGAAACCCTACAACTGCCCCTATTGGAACAGGACACACCAGCATTGCTTGTCAGGCTAAGGACTGCAATTAGTTCAAAATTGGGACAAAGCTTTTGAGCTGCCTTTGTCAAGATTGATTCCCTTCTAGGAATGGTACACATCCCCAGGAGCAACCCAACGGGAATTACTCTCAATCTGAGGATAGAACAGCACTTGGGAGTTTCCTCAATGGGTGTTTAAACAGTGAGGTGCCCCTGTTAGCCTAACCTCTGACAAGTGTGAGGAGCTCATGGACTTCCTTGTCTCCAAGATTGAGACCATCCATTCAACTGCCTCTGCCACTTCCCTTCCTTCCCCTAGCCCACTGGGCCAAACATCCTCTTGGGTTCCCCCCTGGTTTGGCGAGAATGTGGAATGCACTACGACAACAACTTGTATTTATATAGCGCCTTTAACATAGTAAAATGTCCCAAGGTGCTTCACAGGAATGTTATGAAATAAAATTTAATACAAAGCTACATAAAGGGGTATACGGGCAGATAACCATAAGCTTGGTCAAAGAGGTAGGTTTTAAGGAGGAAAAAGAGGTAGTGAGGCAGGGGGAGGGGAGGGGGGGAGGCGGGTTTAAGGAGGGAATTCCAAAGCGTAGGGCCTTAGTAGCTGAAGGCACGGCCACCACTGGTGGAGCGAATAAAATCAGGGATGCTCAAGAGGCCAAAATTAGAGGAGCACAGATACCTTGGAGGGCCGGAGGGTTGTGAGGCTGGAGATTAGTGACAGGAAGGGACGAGGCCATAGAGAGATTTGAAAATGAGGATGAGAATTTAAAAATCAAGGTGTTGCTTAACTGGGTGCCAATGTAGGTCAGGGATCACAAGGGTGATGGTGAACGGGACTTGGTGCGAGTTAGGACACGGGCAGCCGAGCTTTGGATGACCTCATGTTTTCAGAGGGTGGAAGTTGGGAGGCTAGCCAGGATTCCGTTGGAATAGTCAAGTCTAGAGGTAAAAAGGTGTGGATGAGGGTTTCAGCAGTGGATAAGCTGAGGCGGGGCAGAATCGAGCGATGGAAATAGTCGGTTTTCGTGATGGAGTGGATATGTGGTCAGATGCTCAACTTGGGGTCAAATATCACACCGACGTAGCGAACGGTCTGGTTCAGCCTCTGACAGTTGCCAGGGAGAGGGATGGATTCGGTGGCTAGGGAACGGCTTGGGGACCAAAGACAATGGCTGCAGTCTTCGTAATATTTAGTTGGAGGAAATTTCTGATCCATCCAGTACTGGATGTCGGACAAGCAGTCTGACAATTTAGAGACAGTGGAGGGATCGAGCGAGGTGGTGGTGAGTTAGACCTGTGTACCATCAGTGTACATATGGAAATTGTTGCTTGTGTTTTTGGTTGATGTCACCAAGGGGCAGGTGAAAAATATGAGGGGTCCAAGGATAGATCCTTGGGGGGCACCAGAGGTAACAGCGTGGGAGTGGGAAGCGAAGCCATTGCAGGTGATCCTCTGGCTACGATTAGATAAGAATGGAACCAGGCAAGTTCAGTCCCACCTAGCTGGACGATGGTGGAGAGGCATTAGAGGAGGATGGTGTGGTCAACTGTATTGAAGGCTGCAGACAAATCAAGACGGATGAGGAGAGATAGTTTATCTTTGTCACAGTCACATAGGATGCCATTTGTGACTTTGATAAGAGCCATTTTGGTACTGTGGCACGGGTAGAAACCGGAGTGGAGGGATTCAAACATGGAGTTCCGGGAAAGGTGGGCACAGACTTGAGAGGGGATAACCCGTTCAAGGACTTTGAGAGAAAAGTCGTAGTTGACGAGGAGTAGTGTAGGAAAATAGCATAGATGCATTTAAGAGACGCTAGATAAGCATGAAGGAGACCGGAATAGAAGGATATGCTAATAGGGTTAGATGAAGTAGGGTGGGAGGAGGCTTGTGTGGAGCATAAATGCCAGCATAGACCAGTTGGGCTGAATGGCCTGTTTCTGTGCTGTAAACGCGATGTAACTTGATATAAGAATTATTCTCAGTCAGAATATGATGATATCCTTCCAAGTTTTGGTATTTCTCTCCACCTGGGATGGAATTATGCCATCATGTTGCTTCTATTGTGATGGTGCATGGAAGGCTGCTCCTTCACAATTACTCGGTCCTCTATGGGATACAGTCTATTCTTAATTCAAAGTTGCTTAATTATAAATTGAATTGAAATAGTACAAAATTCATGTTGTTTTATTAAAATGTGACTTCAAATTAACAGGAGTAAACAGTAATGCCAAAGAATTCATCTTGGTTGGAACTGTGCTAGGGAGCTACTTATTAAATTACTCCCAATCTGTGATAATACAAAGCCCAATTCAGGGATTCCCCATGGCTCTGTCCTTTCTCCCATTCTGTTTTCTCCATATTGTTCCCTTCCTCAACTCACCATCATCCAACTCGATCCGCTCCTTTGCTGATGATTCCATTCATGACGTGTCAGCTTCTGTCAGATACCATGCCTTTAGTAGATACAACCTCCAGTCCTCACATGTATTGGCTGAATCACTATAGCTTGATGTCTGTGCTATTGGTTGGGGCAATAAAATACCGATTCTATCAATTCTACAAAGATTTGTTATCTCTTGCATGTCCAAAAAACAGCTATTATTTGTAACGTTTGATTGCTCCATCCTTCATGATATTCTTGACCTTACTATCTCCTCTGATTTAAAATAAAATAAGTCTCCACTGCTATGACTGCCTTCAGAAACTTGTTTTTTTTTTTACCCAAACTCTTTTCATCCCTTGCAAAATGAATACTGCTCCCATATTTGGAGAGACTATTCTCACACTTCTTGTGCACTCCTGGCAATGATGGAAGTAGAAGCATGTTTTTTGATCACTCATCTCACCTCAAGCCTCCCACCTCTTTCTGCACTGCAATGGTGTTACTATGAACTTTTCACTTGTTTTCTCCTCAGCTTCAAATACGCCATCTTACACACACAATCCTCTTGTTAAAACAAAGACTCTACGCAGGACCCCAACCTTTCCTCTCCACAGCCCTTTAAAGCTTGGCTTCAACCAGTCACTACCATCCCCCCCTTCCACCCTCATCCCTCCTCAACCCCTCATCCATCCCTCCTCACCCCATCTCCCCCTCCCCTCAATCCCCCACTCATCACCCCCTCCCCATCAATCCGCCACCCATCACTCCATCTCCCCCATCTCTCCCTACCCATCAATCCCCCACCCATCTCCTCCATCTCTCTCTCCCCCTCACCTCACCCAATCTCTCTCTCCCCCTCCCCAAGTTCTCCCCCCTCACCCCCCTCCCCTCACCTCATCTCCCCCTCCTCCTCACCCATCTCCCTCCTCCTCACCCCATCTCTCTGCCCCTCCCCTCACCCCATCCTCTCTCCCCCCCTCCTCCTCACCCCATCTCCCCCTCCTCAAACCCCTCACCCCACCACCCTCTCCTCCTCACCCCATCTCCCCCTCACCCCATCTCCCCCTCACCCCCCCAACCCATACTTCATCCCATCTTCCCCCCCACCTCATCTCCCCCCCTCAACCCCCTTCCCCCCACACCTCCCCCCTCACCCCATCTCCCCTCCACTTCATACCATCTCCCCCTCACCCCTGCTCATCCCATCTCCCCTCACGTCCCCCTCCCCCCCCCAATCTCCCCCTCTCCCCCCTAATCTCCCCCTCATTTCCCCCACCCCTAATCCCCTCCCCCCATCAATCTCCCCCTCATCCCCCCCAATCATCTCCCCATCACCCCAATCTCCCCCTCCACCACCTCAATCTCCCCCGCCTCCACCCCAATTTCCCCCGCATCCCTCCAATTTCCCCCTCCCCCTCATCCCCCCTATCTCACCTCTCCACCACCCCTTCACCCCACAATCAACCCCTCACCCCCTCCCCCCATCTCGTAATTATATAGTGCCTTTAACATGCAGCACCTTAGGATGGTTTACTAAGAGCGATTATCAAACACAATTTGGTACCCAGCTACAGAGATATTAGATAAAAACAAAAACCGCTGGAAATGCTCAGCAGGTCAGGCAGCATCTGTGGTTTGGTGAGAGAGAGAAAACACAGTTAACCTTTCAATGACCTTTCCTCAGAACCGGGAGATATTGGGGCAGGTGACCAAAAGGTTGGTCAAAGAACATAAGAATGAGGTGTAGGAGCAGGAGGAGGCCATTCGGCCCCTCGAACCTGCTCTGTCATTCAATTAGGTCTTAAAGGAGGAGAAAATGCCAGAGTTTTGGTGCTCTGAGTCTCACTCAACTGCTCCAGCGCGAGAGGACGGCCAGGAAAGGGCGCGAGGGAGCCGCGCGCGCGTCCACGAGCTCCCGCGCCCCAGTCCGCAGGCACGAGCTGAGGAGGAGCCGCAGGAAGATGCCGCCCAGCAGCAGCCCCGCCTCACCGTCTAACGGTGCGGGCTACAATCACCCTGAAGCCGGACACGACGCTATTTTGCTCCGAAGTGACTGACGAGGCCGGACCTGTGAGGCCCCAAGTCCCAGAGCGGCGAGGCGAACCCCCCTCCGACACTGCGCCGACCCCGGCACCGAGGCCCAGGCGGCTCCCCAAGCTGGTCTCTCTTTCTCTCTTTCTCGGGCCTCTCCGCGGGCCATGGGCTGCGGTCCACGTCACTGAGTCTCTCACTCTATCTCTCTCTCTCTCTCTCTCTCTGACTCCCGAGCATCGGCGTGAACATGAACCCGACGGCCATGCCTCCGCTGCTGAGCTGCGGCCTGTCCGAGCCCAACCCCGTCACCCTGGCGCTGCGCAACGACCTGGGCTCCAACATTACCCACCTCAAGACGCTCAACCTGCGCTTCCGCTGCTTCCTAGCCAAGGTCCACGAGCTCGAGCGGCGCAACAAGCTGCTCGAGAAGCAGCTGCAGGCGGCGCAGGAGCCGCGGCGGAGCCGGCTCGGCCGCACCCGGGCCGTGGCCACCCAGACCCGGCTGGACTTCGGCTACACGCCCGGCTCCGGCTATGGCTTCTCGATCGGCGGTTATAGCTACACGCCCGGTGCCGGCTCTGGCTATTCCTCCGGCTCCGGTTCTAGTTACACTCCGGGATCCGGCCCGGGTTTCACGTCCGGCTCCGGTTCTAGTTATACGCCGGGCTCCGGCTTCACTCCCGGATCCGGCTCCGGCTTCACTCCCGGATCCGGCACAGGCTATACTCCGGGCGCTGGCTCCGGTTTCACGCCCGGCTACACTCCGGGCTCGGGCTCCGGCTACACTCCGGGCTCGGGCTCGGGCTCCGGTTACACACCCGGCGCCGGCCCCAGCTACACCCCCGCCTCGGCTCCTCAGCTCCATCACCATTACCCGAGCCGCCTCCCCGGGACCATTTGGAGCTTCACCCATATCAGGAAGGTGGGAGGCGGCCTAGAGACGGTGCAGGGACCCGGCGTGTCTTGGACCCACCCGGACGGAGTCGGTGTTCAGATCGACACCATCACCCCCGAGCTGCGGGCCTTATACAATGTGCTGGCCAAAGTGAAGAGGGAGCGCGATGACTACAAGAAAAAGTGAGTGAGCGCTTTTACTGCGGAGCTTGGCGCAATGTCCCAGAGCGGGCAGCAGCTGGGAGACTGACTGATAAATGAGCAGCCTCGGGTACACTGCTGACAGTGGGCTGAGGATTGTAATTCTTCAAAGTTAAATAGTTGAAGGCAGCTTATTGGTAATCAACATGATTGAAAATAGGAGCCAACTGAATGTTTCATTTAATAAGTAGAGGGGAGGATGCTTGGGGAGCTACAGAAAATAAACCCGTTACATTACCATGTAATGATCAAGTATTGCATATGCATGTTTTTATATTGGCAGTTGCAGTGGTCTGTTTATGATTAGTCTCCAGCTTGTATTCTGAGGAATAGATGTTTTACAAGTTTTAAATATACAGTTTTTGGGGTAATGGTATCTTAGAGATCTATGCTAAGAATTGCTGACTTTCCTTTTGAGGTGCCTGACTGAGATTGGGAGGTAAACTCTGAGGCACTCATGACCATGTTCCAGTGCTTTTATGGTTTCTATCCTATGGAGCAGTAAGGGTGCTCCTGGTGAGATTGAAAACTATCAACCAATCTCTAATATTGAGGGATTATTTAAGTCATTGCATTGGATCCTTTGTAGGTCCATGGTGTGATCAAAAAATACCACGATCAATTGTATTCTGTTGTGGAATGCATAGGCAGGTTTATTAAATTGGTTTACATAAGCTGGTAAAATATTGTAAGGCTCAAAGGAAACCCATTTATATTACTTTGAGGGTTTTATAAGATGTTCAATTTTATGCCTAATGTCCTCATGATGAAGGTATGGAGATGAATTAATGGGGGACTGTCTCACTCAAAAGAGGAGTCATGCAAGGTTTTCATGGAAATTTATGGCACAGAAAGAGTCCATTCGGCCCATCGTGCCTGTGCCAGCTGAAAAAGCTATCCAGCTGAATCCCACCTTCCAGCTCTTGGTTTGTAGGTTATGGCACTTGAAGTGATATCCAAATATTTTTTTAAATGCAATGATGGTTTCTGCCTCTTGCCAGGCAGTGAGTTCCAGACCCCCACCACCCTCTAGGTGAAAAAGTTCTCCTCAACTCTCTAATCCTTCTACCAATTACTTTAAACCTATGCCCCCTGGCTATTGACCCCTCTACTAAGGGAAATAGGTCCTTCCTATCCACTCTATCTAAGTGCCACATCATTTTATAGACCTCAATTAAGTCTCCACTCGACCTCTTCTGTTCAAAAGAAAGCAATTCCAGCCTTTCCTCCAAGCTAAAATTCTCCAGTCCTGGCAACATTCTTGTAAATATCCTCTATCTCTCTAGTGCAATCACATCTTTCCTGTAATGTGGTGACCAGTACTGTACCCAGTTTCCCACCTTCACTGATGCCACTTGATGTCTTAATTGTATATAGTAAATGGTATCAAGAGGGACAGAATCACTCAGTGCACTCATTACTCTAAGAATTGCAAATGCTCTCACTGGGAAAACTCATCTACTCTATTGGCCATCCTGAACAGATGGGCTAACTAATACAATATGGCGGTGGTGTCTCCAGTGTGGTATTGTGGCTATCCACCACTCTTGATTTTGATTTGTAAGATGTAAGGAACGTCTGTCCTAATTGTTGATTCATCTTGTGAGTTGTGCTGCTCGCCATACACAAGGGTTGTTCCTGGTGCCTACACTCTTTGTAACAAGGGCTTAAACTCCTGCTTGTTAAAGTCAATTAGGACAACCTCCTTGGAGGCATGGGAGAGGTAAGCAGGGCCCTTTTACAGGGTCTGGTTAGCTCTAAGGTAATATGCCTAGCCATGGAAGATTGGAACTCCGTAATCCTCTGTGGCAGACTCAAGTAATCTGATATTTGAGTCAGACAGTTCTGCAATATTCCAGGGTACTGTTGAGATTAAGCAGCATTGATGGGGCAGGGATGCTTTATTCTTCCCATTCTGTAAATAACACAACAAGCCAGTGCCCTAACAAGTGGGCAAGCAGGGTAGCATATTTTGGCTAATTAAACTCCCCCATGTATGTGTGAGGGTCTTGAAATGTGTAAATCCTGTAATATGATGAGATAAAAGGAGCCTATATTTTCCAACTATAGATAACTATTCATGGTTAAACCTACTAACCTACGTGTAAAGAAACTATTGCTGCTCGTGCTCTGAGTTTATCAGGCAAATGAAAATTCTACTTGTGTGGTTTTCTGAGTCGTTTTGTTTGGAGACTCTCGATCGTTTTCGCGTGAAACCTGACTGACAAAAAAAGTAACTTGTTATACTTCAGCCAAACTTAATGTTTATGTATAGAGTCATGTATGTGGAGAAGTCATATTCATGATGTGGTAGATAGTTTCTAATGTATTGTAGCTGTGCAGTGTTGTGAAATAGTGATCTCCCAAAATTAAGTGACATCACCTTTCTTGGAGGGGAAGGGTAATGTGAAATTATTAATGTACTTCTAAATTCGTGATCAAAAATATTCTCATTTTAGGTTGGATAATTAAGGGAGGTGGAAGCTAGCTGTAGAACACAAGTTATGAATCCAGAATTTGTCAGTTACATAACTTTGTAAACCATTCCATTGTGTAAAAAGTTGAGACTTTGTATGGAATCTGACTTTCTACAGAACCTGTAGAAAATTATGAATTTTATCCTTTTAAAACTATTTATTTAAATAAATGAAATCAGGAAGTCACTTAACTGTGTACGTAGAGTATGCGCACATGTAGTGCAAATTAGAGAAAATACATGGGCTGTTAATTCAAGCTATCTGAATGCTGAAAATTAATCCAAGTATTTGTCATTTTGTTTAACTCTAAAACCTAAATCTCTGCAACGGCAGAATAGTTCTCCTCTGCCTCAGTAGAGCTCAACATCATTCTGAACAGTCTGTAGACTTCAATGAAATCCTGTTGAATTTGCTTAAAATTCACTCATCAACTCCAGTAGATTAACTTTTGCAATCCTGTATGGTCATTGATGTCATTACGGTTTTGCTTTACAGGTCACACCTAGAATAAAGTATGGATGACTTCAGCAAATACCAGGGAGTGGTGAAAAAAATGTGTTGCATGAGTAACATCTTTGGGTTGGGTATTGTAATAAAAAGTATTACTTTAAGAGCCAGTGCTGGTATCAATATTTTAGCTCATTCATAATGTCCTGCATTTGTTTCAAGATGTATTGCCCTAGTACAGCAGTACATTAAGCTAATAGAGAATGGAAAGCACCCCGCTGTAATGTGCTAGGTTGCACCAAATAGTTGAAAATTTAGGGATGTAATCTTTTCTGTTCCTTCACTCTTGATTCTTATCATTTAAAATATACAGTCCACACCATTTTATAGTGAGGGTGTTGGTGTTAATGTGATTCGCCTGCTATAAAGTGTCAGGTTAAACTATAATAGGTCTGTAACCAGTCAACAAACGGTGCCTGCCGTTAATTAGACTTGCCGTTGCCTATTTAATCTCCATGATATTTTACGTGGCAACTTGCTGGAAGTGGGAGATGGAAATGGCACAACACCCTCTACAGGACAAGCAACTGTGTATCTCAACCAATCAGATTGAAGGATTGTGAAATGAACAGTGCAAGGTAGAATGGTGAATTCAGTGTCGTTGGGTACAGAAAGAGAAATAGAAAGATTGGATTAAGAGAAAGAATAAAGAAAAAGTAAAAAAATACATGAAAAATGTTTTAAAATCTCCCAACAGTTAAAATCTGAAGGCACGGCTAATTTTCAGTGCCAGAGAGGTTGACCGGCAGTAATTAAAACTTACCACATCGTTAAAAGTGTACTTATATTTGCAGTGACTTGACTTAACTTTCTGTTGCGGGTTTAGTTCTCATCTGCCGTGCAAGTATAGGACCTTCACGCCGCTCATTTCATTTGAATGGGGAGCCAGACACCATTTTCACAAAGCTAATAGTGGAGCAGCACATCTCTGACAGCAGCGTCTCGATTTCCACATTTTAATCACGCATCTATCCTCTCCTGAAGTTGCTGTGATACTTGCAGTTAAACAAAGTGAGCGCTATTAGCCTAGCCATTATTTTGGTAGCAATTTGTGTTGCCCTAACAGACAAGCGAGCTAACCTATTCTCGACAGGCTGAAATTAAACAATATAGGTGTTAAGGATTAAACGGCAGCCTATGAATTCACGGCCAGTTTCGATTGTGCTTTTCTTTCTTTCCACACCCCTTTCATGGCTCTATTTTGATGCCTTTGATGAATTCAATTTTCAATACAAAGGGCTGTTTTCACACATAAAGGGGATTAACAACGTGTACATTTAATGCAATGCCTGAAATAGCTAGTACACTGTACTCTTAATATGTTGTAAGTGTCACCATTGTAATTGACTCCTATGGTACTGGCAAATAATTAGTGCTATTTACCCAATTATAGATGGCTGCCTGTGATAAGTATGAACAGCATAAATGGTGGGGACTGTACTTGCTTCCACTGTTTTTCATAATGTACTAAGCATATCTGCATTGAGCTTCATCTGCCCACTCTGCTGCTCTATCTATCTCTTGTATTCTTCATCACAGTTTGCAATGCTTTAATTTGGCATCAGCAAATTTCAATATAATTCTTGTTAATTTATGCAAATGTTAAACAAGAGGTCCCAGTACAGATCTCTGGGTACACCATAAGTCTCGTGGCTCCTTATTGAATGCCTTCTAAAATTCCATACACACATCAATCACATTCTCTTTATCTGCACATTTGGATTTCCTGGAAAAACTCAATTAAGTTAAATTAAGTACCACTTGCCCATTACAGAGCTATGCTGATTGTCCCTGATTAACCCACGTCTTTAACACATTTCATTCTGTTTTATGGACTCTAGAAATGTACTCTCAATTGAAGTAAAACAAATTGGTGTATAATTTACTTATTTTTTTTCCCCCCCTTTTGAACAGGGGTATAATACTTGCCACCCTCCGATCCTTTGGCATGTTCTCTGTTTTGCGGTTAATGCCTCTTCCAGTAGCCTGAGATAGATATCATTTGGGTATTGGACTTTTTTCTGTTTTTGCTATTAACTTTTTTAATAGTGTCCTTTTGAATACCTATCCAGTAATGGCTCTACTACATCCTCCAGTTACTCCTACAGCATGACTTTCCTCCATAATCAACAAATTTCACACCCACTTGTGGCATTCGACTGGATTAAGCTATATTCTAATCCTGACCTCCTTCCTGTAACCAACCTTTCCCAGTAATACTCCTTGGAGATTGTTTATTAATCCTGTCTCATTACACAGGATCAGATCAAGATAGCTTGCCCCCTGGTTGGTTCCGTTACATACTCCTCAAGGAACATGGTTGCAAGTTCACTGGAAAGTGTATATATGTGGGGAGGATGTTTCCACTGATAGGGGAGACTAGAACTAGAGGGCATAATCTTAGAATAAGAGGCCGTCCATTTAAAACTGAGATGAGGATAAATTTCTTGAGAGGGTTGTGGATCTGTGGAATTCGCTGCCTCAGAGAGCTGTGGAAGCTGGGATATTGAATAAATTTAAGACAGAAATAGACAGTTTCTTAAACGCTAAGGGAAAAACGGGTTATGGAGAGCGGGCAGGGAAGTGGACTTGAGTCCATGATCGGATCAGCCATGATTGTATTAAATAGTGGAGCAGGCTCGAGGGGCCGTATGGCCTACTCCTGCTCCTATTTCTTATGTACTTTGATCTTCCCCTTGTCTTGCGTGGGAATTGTGGGTAGGAGTCTGATGCATAAATGGAGGATCATGAAATCATACAGCACAGGTGACCATTCGGCCCATCATGCCAGTGTCGGCTTACCAGCATGTTTCTTTTAGATATTTTGACTGTACATGGGTTGTGAATTTTTAATATCTCATTCTTGATGGGCAGAATTTGAAGAGAATGTTTCTCAATTTCCTGAAATGCAAATAAAATCTGCATATTAGATCAGTAAGACTACCTGGCTAAGACCAGAATTGGTCCAGGCTGAGGCGTAAACAAGATTGCAAGTACCAGTCAGAAGTTGTCTTGTCATTTCTTGGAAGTGGTGCAATTTGGAAATCTTTCCATTAATTTGACATGTTGGGAGCAATTTATGAAAATCGGTGCACACTGCTATCAGAAGCTTGGTATATCAGGGTAGTAAATGCTCCAGAAATGTGTACACTTTAACGCAGATATTGGCAGTCTTGTCAGTTCTATAATGGTGTTGTTAAACTGAAGGTACAGATTTTGATGCTGACAGCATGAACTGGCATTATCGAGTTGCATGGCAGGCTCTATATCACTTTCTGTTCAGGGAACGCAAATGTGCATGTACAGAGCACCAGTCACCATTGCCCACATATTTATAAGACACACCGACAGGACAGTTAACTTTTTGCCATAATTAAGAAATTCTCTCTTTCACTTTGCACTAATGTAATACTAACATCTCAAGATAAGTTGCATTTAAATCCCTATTCTGCTTATACTGTTAGTTTACTAGTGTTTTTTTTCATTGAGCCAGTGAAAGATGTGTAATCTCTCAATGAGGCTTGTTTGTTCAGTTGTCCCAGTTTTTGTTTTGCTGTACAAATGTCAATGGCGTGGTTATGTTGGACCAGACTTAGGTTGACGAGAACTCCTTCATTTATTTGAACTGAAAATTCTTTTGAACTGAGAGTTTGTTTACAAAGAGGCCCACTTGTAGTAGGGCTCTTCAGAATTGGAATAGTGCATTGCAGTTCTTTCTGACCCGAATACTAATGATTAGTGTTACGATTTGGAGTCCCTTTACTTCATTAACTCGAGATACTTTTGACTTCATGTTTCGGACTAGTCTTGTAGATGAATTCTAGCTCCCTATGTGTGTTTTCATTTGCAATATCGAGGTAAATTTGTATTTGCTTAGGGAATGAACAGAGAACCTTCTTTCAGTTTATTTCAACTACTGGTTTTATCACATGATCTTCCTGGTCGTCGTGAATAATATTATAGTAAACTTTTATTTAGACTTTAACTGGCAAACACATTGATTAAACTGTAAAAGAACAAGCAAATTACATAATACGGCATATATTTACAGTACAGGTAGTAACACCTTCAATTTCATTGCCATTTTTATTGTTTAAAATTCTAACTTCCTCTAATTGTTATACATAGGGAATTGTTTGTGCTTAACATCCTTGGCTGTTTTCATTTCTAGGGCTCTCTTTTTACATTTGCAGGAGTTGTGACTCCCAAGCCCAAATGCAAGACCGTAGCCTTATCTGTAATGCACCCCATAAGGTTTTGTACAAGGTGATTTATCCCATAGTTTACACCTATGGAGTTAGAGGCAGAAAAGTGTGAGGTAACTGCAGGAGAGGGCATCCTTGGAAATGTGAATGATATGCTCCTGAAAGTACACTAAGACCAATGGGCAACCGAGGCTGCATCCAATTATAGAAAACACGTATTAGATAGTGGTATTTTCATAAAATAATGTGTCCTGGACCAAGCGTTATGATGAATGTCTCCACTCACGAGTCATATTCAAGCTTATAAGCAGAGATTTTTATAAAATGTCATTCATGATCGTGTTTCTTACATTCATATCAACTGGGCTTGTATTCACTGGAGTTCAGAAGAATGAGAGGGGACCTCATAGAAACGTTTAAAATTCTGACGGGTTTAGACAGGTTGGATGCAGGAAGAATGTTCCCAATGTTGGGGAAGTCCAGAACCAGGGGTCACAGTCTAAGGATAAGGGGTAAACCATTTAGGACCGAGATGAGGAGAAACTTCTTCACCCAGAGAATGGTGAACCTGTGGAATTCTCTACCACGGAAAGTTGTTGAGGCCAATTCACTAAATATATTCAAAAAGGAGTGAGATGAAGTCCTTACTACTAGGGGGATCAAGGGGTATGGCGAGAAAGCAGGAATGGGGTACTGAAGTTGCATGTTCAGGCATGAACTCATTGAATGGCGGTGCAGGCTAGAAGGGCCGAATGGCCTACTCCTGCACCTATTTTCTATGTCTATGTTTGTATATCTTGCCTGTCATGAAAGTGTTTCTGCAGCTTAAGAATAATTTCAGTTATTTTATGTTCCAAGTAATGTAGAGAATATAAGTTGGGGACAAATGGATTACAGAAAATGAACCAACTTCCCCCCCCCACCCCCATTGAAATGTTAGACAGATGTAAAGCATTAGATGTTGGGTGGAAAATGAGTAACATACGAACACTGCATTGGGTAATGGGGTAAAATTATCCCAATGACATCAGGAGGTTAGAAAGTTACTTATAATTATTAAGAGGACTGGGGTTTACATAGACATGTGGCTCCTTTATATCTGGGTAAAGAATTTTAAACGATTTGCGCTGCTGCACCTGACAGCACAGCTAGCACATTTTCATGTATGTGCAATGTGACTGAAAGGCACAAATAATTTATTACTGTCAAACATGTACAGGTAATATTCATAATGTGATCACATTACATAATGCACGTGAAGTATAGAAATCTGGAATTCTCTTCCCCAAAAGTCTGGATGCTGAGATAATTGAAGCTTTTAAGACTGAAATCGATAGCTGAGTCAGGTGAATGGAGTTGAGGTACAGATCAGTCATGATGTCACTGAATAGTGGAGCAGGCTCGAAGGGCTAAATGGCCTCCTCCTATTCCTAAATTCCGAAAGCTATTTGCAGTGCCGATCTTGGGTAGCACTGTTGCCTCTGAGTCAGAAGGTTGTGGGTTCAAGCCACTCCAAAAACTAGAGCAAATAATCCAGGCTGACACTTCAGTGCAGTACTGAAGGAATGTTGTACTAAGGTGCTGTCTTGCGTTAAATCGAGGCCCAATCCATTCCTTCAAGTGGATATAAAAGATCCCAGGACACCATTTGAAGAAGAGCAGGGGAGTTCTCTCGGTGTCCTTGCCAACACCATCAAACACAGATAATCTGGTCATTTATCTCATTGCTGTTTGTGGCACCTTGCTGTGTGCAAATTAGCTCTCTACATTAAAGCATGGGTTACATTTTAGAAGCACTTAATTGCCTGTGAAGCACTTTTGGATGTTCTGAGTTAGTGAAAGGTGCTATATAAATGCAAGTTCTTTCAAATGTGCCAATTACTTAATGGATACTGGTGTTCTTTCAGCTTGATATGTTTATCAAATCTACTGCATTCTAAATTCTTCAGACAAGTAACAATTCTTATCCCAAGGTGTGTCTGATCAAACGCATCGATGTTGTTGACTCAGATGGGAAGCCTTTGTATGTTTTATCTTGAGGATTGCACGCATAGCTTGAATGATGCACTGGGCAGGGTGGGGCTGAAGCCTAATATGAGTAATGCATTTTTGATATTGTAAGCTAGAAATTTTGCCTTGAGCTAAGGTTCCACCACTTTTAAAATTTTAGGAAATCTAGTGGCACATGCTAGGGTGAGAGAGAGCTGCTCTCGAAGAGAATACAATTACTGTGGTACTGTTTAATTATGAACAAAAGGTATCCACAATAAATAAAAATCCTACCTTGCTGTCGGTCAAAACTGACTTTTAAAAAAAAAAATGGTGCTGTTAATAGTAGAACGCTCTATTTTTGGAGGTACTTTCTCTGCTTCTTACTGCCTTCCATCTCGCGTGCCGTGTACAATTTCTCATTGAGTAGACAGTCTGATATCCTACTTCCATCAGCGTTGCATTATATTATGTTATGGTATTTACAGCCCAAAAACAAGCTATTGCTGTGAAGCTGGCTTGTAGAAGGTGTGTAAGTTACTTGAGATGACTCTTCCAATGGTGGTGAACAGCTGGCTTCTCGGCATTCCCTGCATGGGACTATCCTTTGGGGTTGGGCGAGATAAGCAGGGTCTCTTTGGGGGCAGTTTGACTTCAGAATGACATGTCTGGGACAGAAGATTTTAACGTCGTCCACCATCTTGAACAGTATCCCTGCACACCCATGCGGGGTTATATAGGGCCCAAGTTTCCACATGATTTGCGCCTGATTTTTAGGAGCAACTGGTGGAGAACAGACTATCTTAGAAATCGCAATTCTCCACTTTTTTTTCTGCAGTTCTAGTCAGGTAGAACAGTTCCACTTTGGAACAGAATTTTTTCTTCAAAAGGGGGCGTGTCCGGCCACTGACGCCTGATTTGAACGTTTCCACAGTGAAAACGTACTCCAAACTAACTTAGAATGGAGCAAGTGAAGATTTTTGTAGAACTGAAAAAAACCTATTCTACACATTAAAAAAATCAGGCGCAGGTTACAAATTAGGCGTCCAGAACAAGGTGGTGGGGGGGGAAGGGAAGTCATTAAATTCTATAATAAATCCTAATTTATACTTCTACAAATATTATACAAATAAATCCAACCTGAATAAACATTTATAAGCAAAGAAAAGATTAAATAAACCATCTTCCTACCTGTGTGAAAGTGATTCAGGCAGGCCTTTCGGGACCGAAGGCTGAACGGGCCGGCCTGAGACTTCGGGCAGGGCCCGTCCCCAGCACCAGATTTACAGGTAGGTGGTGTTGGGTCGGGTCGGGGAGAGAGAGGTCAGGGAGGGGGAGGTCAGGTCGGAGCCAGTCCGGGGGCGGCGGGGCGGGAGTCGGGTCGGGTCCAGTCCGGTGGGGGGGGGAGCGTGTGTCGGGTCCGGTCCGGAGGCGGGGGGGCGGGGGGGGAAGCAGGAGCTGGGCGTGGGAGGAGCCTTATTCACTCAGCCCCAGTGAGGCCATTCGGCCAGGGGTAGGGGCTGCGTGCTTTGGGCCCTTCCCACACAGTTTTGGGCGCCTGGAGCTACTGCACTTGCGTGCCCACTGTAGCGCGCATATGCAGAGGTCCCGGCACTGTTTTCAGCGCAGGGACCTGGCTCCGCCCCCCCCCCCCCCACAGCTCATGCTGCCTGCGCCGAGGACCTGCAGGGAGGTGGAGAATACGGAGGATTTTTTTAGGCGCATTTTGTGGCGCGAAAAACGGGCGTCCAGGTCGGGACTGCGCCGTTCAAGGCGCGTGTGGAAACTTGGGCCCATAGATTTGGCAATCTACATCTAATTTTTCAAATTGGATAAATAGAGATTATCCTTGTGCGATTATCCTTGTAGGAAGAAAGTGTGCAGATAAACTTAATCTGTGGATATCTCTGGGTGGGGGAAATATTCACATTTATTGTCTTTTCACATCTCAACGACATAGTGAAGAATATATTTTAAGTGTGCACTAGTTGTAGATCTGGAGGTAAATATAGCAGCCATTCTATGCTGAGAGATAAGTGAACAGTTACTCTGTATCCAGTGGAAATTGTTGAGGAATTTTAGCCAGAACACAGAATTTTGAGTAGCATCATGCCGGCTTTAATATTCACTCTGAAGGGCAGACAAAGTGATAGCTGAACAGAAGAGAGTACTTGATATTGCAGTTGACCTCAGAATGTGACTAACGCTTAGTTAGGACCTGTTTCTTGTTTGCAAGCCATGTGGTGTTGAATCATTGAAACCACTTTTTTATGCTGCTAACTGACTTGTGGTATAGTGCTTTGCTGCCTTGATAAAGGGATCATTATACAAAGTTGGAATTTAAGGATGTAATAAATACCAATGGAGGTGTGAAGCCTGTGTACTCTGGAATTACTAAGTTCTGTCTGTCTCTGTCTTTCAAGGCAGTAAGAATTCTTCTCAAGGATTTAAACCAATGACAGGTATATGCATGTTGGTTGCCTCCTGTGCAAATGTGTGGTTTTGAGTTGTCTTCTGAAAGAAGTAGACAATGCAGTACCTGTATATCTGAAAAACCAAATTCATCTTTGGTTCTCTCCTCTTTCTTATCTTCTCCCCCAGCCCACAGAAGCAGATGACAACTACTAATGTAAATGTCTCAGTTGCCTTCCTCTGGGTTACTTTACCATTTCTAACTCTTGAGATTCGGTGAAAGCTGTGAAGTTACTGTGTTAGACTGGGAGGCAGCAGGAATACTGTTCAATAAAGTCAATAGGCCATGTTTAATTGTACGAATATAAATGTTTTTTTTTAAAGTTTTTCAGAATTCTACAAATAGCTTGAACTTTGAAAGCTTCTCACACCCTCTGTGTGCCTGTGCTTTGTTAATTGTTAGAAAATGTCAACATTCTCATTGGTGATAGCTGTGAGAGGGGGTAGATAGACAGACTGAGAGAGACACGTGTCCAGAAACCAATAACGAAACACTAAATTCAATGTTTGCACAGATCTCTTGGAAAAGGGGGGCCAAGCTAATCCAGGTAATTGCTGGCCAGTTGGTTTAACATCTGTAGTAGGAACCCTTTAGAAACCTGCAGTTATAGATGAAATTTAATAAATATCTATATGAAGAGAAAATTATTGGAAGCAACCAGTACAGATTTCTGAAAGGAGAATTGTGGTTGAGAAACCTGATCGAGTTCCTTGAGGAGGCGATTGATACGGATGGAGAAATACAGTCTTTGTGGTGCACATGGACTCTCAGCCTCCCATGCAGGATGCTATTAATATTATGGGGTATGTAATTTGGGCTAGGTTACAAGTTGGATTAAACACTGGTTAGAAGGGAGGAGACCGTAATAATTAAGGGTCATTTCTCAGTGGTTGGAAATGTGTTGCGGTGTCCCAGAGGGTTGTGTCTAGGATCGTTTCTGGTCACCATGTGCATCAATGATTGGATACGGGGCTGGAGGGCGTGCTGTCCAAATTTGTACATTATACTAAAATAGTAAGCATAGTAAATAGTTTGTAAGACCAAAAGAAGCTGCTTTGGAATATTGGTAAATTGGTGGAATGGCCACAAAACTGGCAGATGGAATTTAATGTGAGGTGGTACGTTTTGCATTCTTAAAAAAAAAAAGGAAGTAATTGTACTTTTGGGGAAAGCTGGGTGATGTGGAAGATCAGAGGGATTTAAGACCAACCCCTTGCTCTGCCAAACCTCGGGTTCCCCTTTCACAGTTTTCCAGATTCCACATTCCACCTCCACAGTAATACCTATCCTCTTATTGTCAAACCTCATCAACCCCATCCCAGCCTATCAAACACCAAGGTGCTCCCGAAGTCCAGGATCACTCCCAGTGCAATTAAAACCCACCTTCGCTCCCCAGTATTGCTAAATCCCAGGGGTGGAATTTTCTGTGGGGAATTTCGAGGAAATCCCACCCTATTTTTAAGTATGATCATTAAAGTTTCAAGTCATTCATGCAAATTAGGTACAGTATGTTTAAGAACACACAATCTTGGAAACATACCAATTTTTAATGTAACTCATACTGATGTCATAAACATACATTCAATGGTAGTCTCTGAGGATACATTTTTTGTTTTTTTTATTTAAAATGATTTTTTTTTTTGCTGCGCCATAAATTCTGGGAGTAATTTTACACCCATTTTGAACCATTGTAATTGCAGGAAATTTGCATGAATGGCTCCACCCCACTAATTGAGCCGAGATATGTTTAGCTGCATGAATCAAAAGATAGGTCAAGCATAATGCATACATAAGGAATAGGCCATACGCCCCTCGAGCCTGCTCCGCCATTCAATAAGATCATGGCTGATCTGATCATGGACTCAGCTCCACTTCCCTGCCCGCTCCCCATAACCCCTTATCCCCTTATCGTTTAAGAAACTGTCTATACCCAAGTTTCCTCTATCTTTTACCCTGGGTATTTAAGTTTCAGTTACATGTGCCTCTCGGTACAAATAAGCAGGAAATGCCATCCCCAGGTACTCACCTCCAACTAGTGAATCTTGCATACTATGTTGCTTTGAATCTCGACTTCAAAAATGGTATGGGATAAAAGTTAGGATGCAGTTAAAGGACTGCATATAAAATAAAGGTCACTCATTTAGGTATTCACACAATAATTCACAGTTTTGCAATAAAAATCCAAGAATACCTTGTAATAAAAATTTTATTTTATTGGTAAGTCATCTTGTCTGGATGGAATGCATCCTAGGTTGCTGAAAGAAGCAAAGGTAGAAATACTAGAGGCATGGTCACAATTTTTCAATCCTCATTGGATACAGGAGTAGTGCCGGAGGACTGCTAATCACCTTCCCACTATTTGGTGGTTTGTGGTATAAATCCAGCATCGTAACTGCTCCCCTTCTGCTCGTTAACTCTAACTTTTTCTGAACTACTCTTTATTCTACTGTTGTTTGTCTCTCCCAGTCCTCTGCATCTTATTTCACCTCCCTGATGCTTCATCCTGGTGCCCGTCCCCCCACCAGAATAGTTTACCCACCCCCAGCACTAGTGAACCTCCCCACAAGGACATTGGTCCCAGCCCTGTTCAGATGCAACCTGTCCACCTTATTTAGGTCTCCCCTGCCCCAGAACTAGTCCCAATATCCCAGGAATCTGAAGCCTTCCTCCTGCACCATTTCTCCAGCCACTCATTAACCTGCTTTATTTTTAATTCCTACATTACAACAGTGACTACTCTTCAAAAGTACTTCATTGGCTGTAAAGCGCTTTGGGATGTCCTGAGGTCATGAAAGGCGCTATATAAATGCAAGTCTTTCTGTTCCTGTACTCACTAGCATGTGGCACTGGGAGTAATCCAGAAATTACTATATTTGAGTAACTGCTCTACAGTTTTCTCCCTAGTTCCTGAAACTTTGTAGGACCTCAACCTGTTTATTTCCGATATTATTGGTTCCCACATGGACCACGACCTCTGGTTCTTCCTCTTCCTGCCCCCGGCAGAATGGTCTGCACCCGTTCTGTGACGTCCTCTACCCTGCCACCAGGGAGGCAACACACAATGCAAGACTGGCATTGGTGGTTGCAGAATTGCCTGTTATTGGAGCTGCTTTGGTGATTAAATGATCTCTGGGTAATAAGGAGTTGAGATGGGCTTTTCTAATTAGTCCCGTATTTGACTTCAGAGAAACTAACTTGCAGGGATGAGCATCAAAACAAGTTCAAGTTACTAAATAGAATTGTTGAGAGACTGTTGATTTTTGACACATTACTTGATTAAAACTATATACCTATATCCTTGGTGCACATAACATTTGAGGAAGATGATGGCAATTATGTTTTATTTGGAGTTGCTTCTAATGTTGGGACATGCTTATGGGTTGTATCCTGTAGCAGGTAATCTAAGGTGTACTCACCAGTTGAACAAAAGCCTATGTGATTTTTTTTTTTGTATGTTCTGTAATTAGTTTGGTATAAGTCAATGTTTGCTGCACTGTGATGACTGTTATTTAAGCTGTTACTGTGTTGTAACCTGTTGATTCAATAATTGTGATGATATGTAGATCCCTGTAGTAACAATACTTATGTCTTCTGCCTTTAGATGGGAGCAAGAACTCAATCTCAGACAGCATCTGCAGGAGATTGTCGCTGCACTGCAAGTGGTAAGATATAAAAAAATATATATTTCATGAGGTACTCCAAGACATCCAAGTGAACTTTTGATGTCTCATGTACGTGTGCATTGGATTGGTTTTGCGGAGGAGGGGGGGGCACAGTAATATGGGATGGGATCAGGCGGATTTTTAGACTCAAAACAAAATTCCATCTGTACTTTATGCAAAATCTAGACTGCATTGACACCCATTGCCTAAATTAAGATTGGATTTCAATTTCTTATGATTACAAAGCATTTACAGCACAGAAACAGGCCATTCGACCCACAGGTCCATGCCGGTGTTTATACTCCACACGAGCCTCATCCCACTCTCTTCATCTAACCTCATCAACATATCCGTCTATTCCTTTCTCCCTCATGTGCTTATCTTTGCTATTTTTAATGGCCTTATTAACCTGCATTGCTACTTTTAGCATTTTAGATTTGGCTATCTGTACCCCCAGATCCCTCTGTTCCTTTACCCCATTTATACACGTATTTTCCAAGAAGTATGTGGCCTCCCTTACTCTTCATTCCAAAATGTACTACCTCACACTTTGTGTGTGTGTGTGTGTATGTATATTGGCAAATTTGCTTCAATTACACGCCCATTCTGCAAGTTTATTAATGTCTTTGTGTAGTCCTCCCCGGTATCAACTACACCCCCCACTCCAATTGACTGTCATCTGCAAATTTTGAAATTCTACTTCCAATTCCAGAGTGCAAATCAAATTGATAGAGTAAATGGGGAGAAATTGTTTCCACAGGCAGAAGGGTCGGTAACCAGGGGACGCAGATCGAAGATAATTGGTTTTTTTAAAAAAATGGGAGCAAATGAGAATTTTTTTTATGCAACCAATTATTATGGTCAGGAATATACTGTCTGAAGGGAGGAAGCAGACTTTCAATAGGGAATTAGATTACTACTTGAGGGGAAAATTTGCATGACTATGGGGAAGACAGGGTAGTTACATTAATTGAATAGCTCTTTCAAAGAGCCAGCACTAGCACAATGGCCTACTTCTGTGCAACATGATTCTATAATTCCTTTCTCTGCCAAATATTCTTTAAGTTCCATCTTAAACTTGATAGAAACATAGGAATTCAATGTTGAATTACACATTAAAAGTTTATATCATAGAGGAAGTCATTCAGCCCATTGTGTCTGTAACAGCTCTTTGCAAAAGTAATCCAAACCTAATCCTCCTCTATCCCTAGTGTCCTCATCTTCCTCTGCTTGATATATTTATCCAATTTTCCTTTTAAAAACTGCAAATGGTCTCTGCCTTAATCACTCTGTCAAAGCATTCCATGCTCCAACAACTCTCAACTTCTCTCCTTGTACTCTTAGTGGCCATTTTAAATTAACTTCACAACCAGGGGAAGTTGTTTTTTTCTATTCACCCTATGAAAACACTTCACAATTATAAAAACTTTAATTCTATCTCCTCATATCTCATCTGTTGCAGTGGAAATAGTGGCAGTATCCCCTTCAAATCTCTCTTAACATCTTCCTTGTGAATCTATGCTGTTTGTGTTCTCATGGCTTTAATGTTCAAAACTGCACACAGTACTCTTTACTGTAGCCTAACCATTGTCTTGTTCCCTTGTACTTTATCTTCCTAATTACAAAAGCCAAAATACTATTAGCCTTTTTTATGGCTTTATCTATCAGCACTTGCACTTTCAAAGATTGTATATTTGAGCTTTAGGACTTTCTTGCCATCCACACCCTTCAGTGTCTTTCCATTGAGTCTATTCTCCCATTGCATCTGCCATCAGGCTGCCCATTCTGACATTAGTCTGTCCTAAACTTGTTTACAGTCTTCCTTACTGTTTGCTTCTTACTCTTGTATCATCAGCAAATTTCAATAATTGTGCCCTCTATGCCCAAGTGCAAATTATGGACCTCATTACTAGGTTGAGGTTGTTTCAGGCTCATTTCAGAAGACCCTTTCATGGTCTGGGATAGATTTAAAACTTTGGTCCCAAAGATGAGAGGATAGTGTTTTAACCCATGCCATTTAGTATCACCTTTTAATTTTTTAAATTCTAATTGTCACTATATAGCAAGTCTGAATACAGGCTTTCAATCATAGGATTTTCGCTGAGCATTAAGGAGATTTTAGTGATGTATTGGTTTGATCATTGAGTTTAACTGATGATTTTCTCTGGTTGATGCTGTGCTGGTGCTACTTTGGGTTTCATGATTGTGAAATCATGACTAAACCTGTACTTTGTTTCATTTTTGCAGCTGTTCCATCTGTGAATTGATATTGGCTTGCAGACAAGAGTCTGAGAGCTCAGCTATGAATTTGTGATTTCAGGATTCTCAGGAAGCTGAAGCCATTCAGACGGAACTCAATGAGAAGGTGGAAAAGTTAAAGTCGGAGCTAGTAGTGTTTAAGAGCCTGATGACTGATGTAAGTACTTTACAGGTGAGCAGACAGATAAAAGATCATTAATGCTGTGCAGTAATTTGTGTTTTTCAGTTTTTTTTTTAAGGCATTAACCATCCTCCTCACAATCATGGTGTGTAAAGTAAGAATACGTTTTTCGTATTTCCATCGTTTTATATGTCCACCAGGTACATTGATTTATTTTTCCAGTGCAGCTTGCTTCTGTCCCATTCCTGGTTTGTCATTGGCTTCCCCCACTTTCACGTTCATCCTTTTTGATAATCTCTTGAAATCTGACTTTGCTACATACCATCTCATGACGACTGCTCATCAGCCCATTTCACGGAGTTCCAGGTACTTGCGCAAGTTTTCAGAGCCTAAACAAGTTACGCTTAGGAGGCTGAACCTGAGTGACTGGGGTGATGTAATTGTAAGTACTGCACCTGAACTTCTAATTTCTTACTATAAAGCAAAATGAACTTTCAATTTAAATTAAAAATCAGAATTGTGTCCGGTAAACAATGAAGGAAGTTACATTTGTAAAATATAAGTGGATCACCAAAGCCTGCAGTATCCACTGTTCGCTTAATTTTGATCTATGCTGACAACATTGGTATAGGTTTATTTGCATGTAAAGGAGGATGTGTGATTCTATGGTTGTATGATTAATGGCCTGATCCTGTTTTGTCAGAGGACCAGTGTCCAATGTGACAGGTTCACTATTGTACTTCAGCCAACCTCAGCCAGTATTGCTCAACAGCAAGGAAGAGAGTGACACTGCATTTCAAGGTTTTGGATTTCATTTCTGTTTTTCAGAATCTGAATACCTGTATATCCTTAAAATTCATATTTCATTTCAAAATCTGACTCCGTTGCTTTGTTCAGAATGTGACTATAGCCGCCAGCCAGTATGCTGGTTTGCTCTAGCTACTTCAAACTCCCTTGGCTTCCCCTGCTTCTCTTTTTTTTTTTTCTCTCAATCTTGCCCTTCGTATAAACTCTCCACACATGTCCTTGGCTACCCCTTCAACCCTAAAGTGGTAGTCACCACTTGTAGCATCTCTGCACCAGAGGTCCTGATTACTGATGAGGCCATCTCTTCATCTCCATACCAACCAGATCACCTTTCTTTCTCCCATCCCACCATTCCTGTGTGGGGAGAAAAAGAACCCTCCCCTAGTCCCGTACTAATTCGCGCTTGGCCTCCCTTTTCTCTGACCATCTGACTGTCACGGCACTGCTGGTGTTGCCCTGATAAACTGCTCTTCAAGCTCTGTCTACAATATCTTTATTCTCAGAAAATCAATTTACTGCTTCTCGCCCTATCATTCCTGCTGCTATAGCCCTCGCCTTTGCTCCCTCAAGTCTGAGAAGTGTAAACTTGTATGATTTGTTGAGCCGGCATGGACCTGTTGGGTTGAAAGGCCTGTTTCTGTGCTACAAATACTATGTACCGGACACATACCGATCTCGTCATTAATTGCCAGATTTGGTATGACCACATCAAGTATTACCATGTCTCAATCTCCTCAGCCAAAATTATCTATTACTCTAGAATGATCCCTGAAGGCAAGGACAATTCCAGGCACCTTCCCCCACAGTAAGACTCCAACTGAAACCTCTTCTTTCTTTCCCCCCCCCCCCGGCCCCTTACATTCTCACTCCCAATACCAAGTGAGAAACTCGTGGATTTCTTCATTTCTGAGATCAGGTCTATCTATGCAGCTGCCTTTGCTCCATCCTCCCCTACAATTGCTTCCTGGCCCCTGACCACCCCACCAGTCTCCCAGTCTGTCCATGTCATTTTGCAGTTGTTCCCCCATCTCTCCCTTGTCCCCTCTTCAACAAGAAGTACCTCTTGCTTTCTGGATCCACTCCCCATTCAATTCCTGATCACTCTCCTCCCTTTCCTAGCTCCCATGCTGCCAGACATTGTCAGTGGTTCCTTCTCCGATATATAGGAACAGGAGTAGACCATTTAGCCTCTCCAGCCTGTTCTGCCATTCAGTGACTGATCTGTGACCTAACTCTATATACCTGCCTTTGCCCCATATCTCTTAGATTTCTGTTAATCAAAGATATTATCAATCTCAGATTTAAAATGAACAATTGACCCAGCATCAACTGCCGTTTGCGGAAGAGTTCCAAACTTCTACCACCCTTTGCGTGTAGGAGACTTTCCCAACTTCACTTCTGAAAGGCCTGACCTTTGAGTGGGGAGTGGATCCAGAAAGCAAGATGTGGTTCTTGTGGAAGAGATGGCAAAGGGGGAGATGACATAGAATTTACAAATTGTGCCGGTGTTTATGCTGCACACGAGCTCCCTTTCATTTCACTTCATCTCTCCCTATCAACATATCGTATTCGTTTCTCCCTCATGTACTTGTACTTGTACTTGTACTTGTACTTGTACTTGTACTTGTGTAGCTTCCCCTTAAATGCGACTATGGTAATGAGTTCCATATTCTCACCACGCTTTGAGTAAAGGTTTCTCTTGAATTCCTTATTGGATTTATTAGTGACTATCTTGTATTTATGGCACCTAATCTTATATTTATGACCCCATATCTTCTATTTATGGTACCATCCCTTCCCCTTTCCAAATCACTGTTGCTATACTAATCTCTCAAAATCTGTCCTCTCTAATAGCTACCCAACCTGTAATCTCGCTTTCCTCTCATGTCCTCAAACGCGTCACCTCTCTGAATCCCTCCAATCAACCTTATTCACACTTAAAAACAACACTAGCTAAATTCATGGATTACGTTCTCTGTGACTTTGGTGTGTTACATAAGAACATAAGAAATAGGAACAGGAATAGGCCATACGGCCCCTCGAGCCTGCTCCGCCAATCAATATCATGGCTGATTTGATCATGGACTCAGCTCCATTTCCCTGCCCGCTTCCCATAACCCCTTATCCCCTTATCGTTTAAGAAACTGTCTATTTCTGTCAATTTATTCAATATCCCAGCTTCCACAGCTCTCTGAGGCAGCGAATTCCACAGATTTTCAGGCCTCAGAGAAGAAATTTCTCCTCATCTCAGTTTTAAATGGGCGGCCCCTTATTCTAAGATCATGCCCTCAAGTTCTAGTCTTCCCCCATCAGTGGAAACATCCTCTCTGCATCCACCTTGTCAATTCCTCCTTGTCCTCCTTAACCTCTCTGCAGCCTTGGACACAGTTGATAAAGTGCTCCTCCTCCATTTTCCAGCTCTATGTACTAAACACAGCCAGTATATATCCAGCAATGGCATCTGTTCCCTTCCTGGCACTGTCACCTCAGGATTTTTTCACGGATTTATCCTTGACCCTTGGATTTGAGGCATGTAAGCAATGATGTTCTCCAGGAGTCAGCGGGATATGGAGTACAATATTAATAGGTGGCACAAGGATAGGGAGTGTGGTTAACTGAGCAACTTCAGGGGGACATAGGCAATTTAATGAATTGGGCAGATAGATGTTTAATGCAAAAAAATATGAGGTGATATATTTTGGGAGGAAGAAAATAGAAATATACACTGCATGGTAAAAGTTTAAAAGGAGAGAAGTGTATATTTGGGATGCAGATATCAACATCTTTAAAAATGAGAGGACAAGTTAAGGCAGTTTTTAAAAAAAAATACAAGATTCTAGGTTTTACAAAAGCATAAAGGTAATGTTAAACCAATATAAATCATTAGAATAGTGTACAAAAGCAAAATACTGTGGATGCTGGAATCTGAAATAAAAACAGAAAATGCTGGAAATCTCAGCAGGTCAGGCAGCATCAGTAGAGAGAAAAACAGAGTTAATGTTTCAGATCTGTGACCCTTCGTCAGGGTCATCGATGAAGGGTCACAGACCTGAAACGTTCACTCTGTTTTTTTTCTCCACGGATGCTGCCTGACCCGCTGAGATTTCCAGCATTTTCTGTTTTTATACTAGAATAGTGTTTCCAGTTTTGGGCACCTTACTTTAGGGAGGTTGTCGAGCTTATGGAGAGGGTGCAGAAGAAGCCATTCACTATGATACCAGGGATGATGCGCTTTAATTTTGAGAGAGACAAGCGAAACTAGGTGTCTTTTCATTGCAAAAAAGAAAGATGGCGTTCAAAATTGTGAGCAGTTTTGATGAGGTAAATTAGGAAAAAATCTTTTGCACTGTTCAGTGGGCATAAATTTAAGATCCTCAAAAAAAACAACGGGAATTAGTGGGTCAATTTTTTTTTACTCAAGGTTGCTCGGAAATGGAATCCCCTAACGGAAACTGGTGGAAGTCGAATCTACAACAGCTTTTAAAAGAATCATACAGGATTAAATAGGCCATTCAGACCATCATGCCTGTACCGGCTATTCAAAAGAGCTATCCAACTCCTCTTTCCCCATAGCCCTGCAAATTTTTTCCCCTTCAAGTATTCATCCAATGTCCTTTTAAGTTATGAGTGAATGTGCTTTCCACCACCCTTTCGGGCAGTGCATTCCAGATCACAACAACTCTTGTTTTTAAAAAAAAAAAATTAAGTTATTCTCCTCATCCTGGGGGTCCGGTTACATAGATCATTATGATATGAACAGGTACAAAAAATAAGCAAAAAGCCTAATGGAATGCTGGCCTTTATATCTAGTGGACTAGAATACAAGGGGGTAGAAGTTATGCTGCAGCTATACAAAACCCTGGTTAGACCACACCTGGAGCACTGTGAGCAGTTCTGGGCACCACACCTTAGGAATGATATCTTGGCCTTGGAGGTTGTGCAATGTAGGTTTACCAGAATGATACCTGGACTTCAAAGGTTAAGTTACAAGGAGAGATTATACAAATTAGGATTGTATTGCCTAGAATTTAGGCGGTTAAGGGGTGATCAGATCGAAGTTTTCAGGTTATTAAGGGGAACAGAGAGGGTAGATGGGGAGAATCTATTCCCGCTGGTTGGGGATTCTAGGACTAGGGCACAGAGTCTAAAAATTAGAGCCAGATCATTCAGGAGTGAAATTAGGAAACAACCCTACATACAAAGGGTGGTAGAAGTTTGGAACACTCTCCCGCAAATGGCAATTGATGATGCTAGATCAATTGTTAAATTTAAATCGGAGATTGATAGCTTTTTGTTAACCAAAGGTATTGAGAGATATGGGCCAAAGGTCTATATATGGAGTTAGGTTGCAGATCAGACATGACCTCATTGAATGGCGGAACAGGCTCGAGGGGCACAAAGGCCTCCTCCTGTTCCTATCACCTTATCCATTACAACTGTCGTCACTGATCTACTTTGCCTTCCTGTCCCCGAACACAAATTAAAAATCCTCATCCTCAGATCTCTACAGTTTTCTCCAGCCTATGCCCCCTCCCACAAGCTCCAGGTTACTAGCTCAGATATTTTGTATATTCCCCTCCCTTAGCTTAAGCACTGGTGATGAAGCCTTTCACTGTCTTATCTCTGCACTCCGGAATACTCTTCCCCCAACCCTCTCCTCTGCTTTCTTAAAACCCATATTTTCAACTAAACTTTCATCATCACTCCTAATCTTCCAGGCTCAGTGTCTGTTATTTATTTCTATTTTGTGGAGTGCCTGGAGATGTTTGTATGCTAAATGCAAGTTGTTGTCATTAACTATCTAGCTGGAGTGTACTGATTTTCAGCATCCACCTGTCCTGCTAACGCACTTTTAATTGTGATTAACAGTTTCTGAATGTTTGAGAATTATCATTTATTTTTTTGATCCTCTTTAAACCTCCCTTTGCCACACCTTTTCTTGCATGAGGAGCCAGATGATGTGCTCTTGCCGCTGTTGAACAGATTACTAACTGGTGCATGAGTGATCGGGTGACGCGCCCTCTGTTTTTTGTCCCCCTCCCGATGGGGAGGTTTCTGCCTTTCAAATGGCTGTAAGTTCAGTTGGTGTCATGTGCTAAGACTGCAATGTGACTCATCTGAACGCAGACACCTGTTGCTCTTTATTGTGTATTTTTTAGTTTCAATAAAATATACAGTAACGTGGGCTGAACATAAACTGCATTAGCGGGGGCTGAAATTACATTGAAACTTGAGGCTATTGTGGTGGTCTCGCTGGGAAATAAATAATACCCATCATGTGGTTCCCAGGAGGGTGTAACATGATCATTTTGCTTGTGGGAAATACAAATTTGGGTTTGAAATCCTCATGGATAGCCTCGCCACTCAGTCCTAATAATGCAGAAGCATTGATGGGGCATATTGAAGTTGAAAATGTAAACATTGCTGAGAGATGGTCTGGAGCTGGGACCCAGCTAAAGATTGCGTGAGCTAATCACATTCTGAACCGATATAGTAACAGGAAAGTTCAGCACAGGGTCTTTTTAAGTATTGTGTTTGACAGGATATTCTTGATAGTAACTAGGTGGGATTTGCTCAGGTAAAGTGTATGTATAACAAAACCCAATATGTATAAAATAAAGCATTAACAGGTTAATTTATTAAAAATTCACACTAATTGGTGAGACGTGGCATACCTAATGAGCCAGGATGATATCACGTCAAAAATAAAACTTCAGCTAAAATTTTGTTTTTGTTATCTGGATTTCTCATTAGTGTGCTTTGACTTCCAGACTCCAGATGGTTATCTACTATGACTGTTCTAACTACAGACCTAGCAGTGTGGGTGTGCAAGACTTAACTGCAGCTGGGACATATTTATTCTGATACCATATTTGGGCGAATTGCTATTGGAATGTGACCATGTGATTTTGCTGAAAGGTTTCCACTTTTCAAACAGGGTTTTCACTTGAATGCAATTTGATATACACCAGTTGAAGATGCAGTTTCTTAAATAATGAGCCACTTGTAACTCTGATTACTGAAAAAGCTTTTCATCAAAAAGATTTTTTTGTTTCCTGATTGATCAAACATAAATAGAAGTTTACTGCACAGAAGGACTCCATTTGGCTCATTATGTTTGAGAAATGTTTGAATGAAGGATTCATTCATCATTATGATCTTAAAAGTTGTATTAGTTTATGGGTAGAAATGCTATTGTAGTGTTTAAGTGGATTTGTTTTCGACAGTAATTCATGCAGAACTGGAGGCCAATGATCTTGACCATTTGTCAAAATCTTTCCACCCTTTACTCTCCATCCTCCACCCACTGAAAAAGTTGTTGCAACAAATAGTAAGGGTGGGAATGAATTTGGTTCTTTGTAGTGTATTTACTGGTGCTGAACATGGACCCAAGAGACCTTTTGGTCATAATGACTGGTAAACGCTCATGATTTGTTTATCTGAGAATTCAGGGAAAGAACAGATGACTAGACAGCAGGTTATGAGTGGGCATTTTATTAATAGCAATGTGCAATCTGCAGACACTCTGGTTTTAGAAGTGCTGCATATTCAAAGGACTAGATTGGGCAGTGGTTAAATGTTTAATCTACTTATGTATGATGGAGCAGTGAAACCATGATTTCTCTAAGGACATCACTTATCAAATATGAAGCAGCTGAATCGTAGTGTCGTATAGATGTTTGCTGCAGTCATTGTTCTAACTAGACAAGGACTGAAATCAGAAATTTCAATGGGGATCTCGCTGGGTGCAACTGCCCTTATTTAGCCAGTGTACATGCCTTCCTACTGTAAATATAGCCGCTTCAACCTTTACTATCCACTAAGTATATCATTCCTTAAAGCATGGTAGTTTGTACATTTGGAACTTTTCGTTCTGCACAGCCAGGTGGTGAATGTTTGCAGTTTGAAGGTTGAGATTGGAGGATTTGAGTGCATTAATCCCTTTGTACATAGGGATGCACATTACAATATAAACATACAGTGTTGATTACTTTGTAAATCAAATATTTTGACTTTAGAATCAAGGGTAGGTGGTAAGGCAGTGTGACAGTGTGCTTGTCAGGGAAGTAGGATGTATTTTTCTGGGTTTGTAATTCCTCACATGATGAATTCCATAACTCGGGCATGTCAAACACAATAAGAACTCTATTGGACCACTGACTCTGTCATCGCACAACAAGTTCCTCGTGTAGCTGTTGCATGTGAGTCCACTTTATTAAAAAAAAAATAGTGGTCAAGGAGCCGAGTGACAAGCTGATACCGACTTTTTCTCGTTTTGGAACCTGCAAATTAACCAAACACTGACACCAACTTTCTGTGGAAGTGAATGTGACCTAATTGAGATCTTTAAAATTATGAAAGGTTTTGATAGAGGTAGAGTATTTCCACTTGTGGGGAAGAGCAAAACTAGAGGCCATCAATATAAGATCGTCACCAAGAAATCAAATAGGGAATTTAGAAGAAACTTCTTTAGCCAGAGATTGGTGACAATGTTGAGGCGAATAGTATAGATGCATTTAAGGGAAGGCTAGATAAGCATATGAGGGAGAAGGGAATAGAGGGTTATGCGGATAAGTTTAGATGAGGAATGACGGGAGGAGGCTCGAGTGGAGCATAAACGCATGTAGAGCATGGACTAGTTGGGCCAAATGGCCTGTTTCTGTGGTGTATATTATATTTAATCCTGTGTGTGTGGCTAAGGAGTGTACCAGAGATGTTGCTATATCAGAATAACTGACTGTGAACAGGATGGATGTAAAATTGTAAATATTTGAAGTCTCCGTGACCGGTCAACCCAATCCTGTTTGTGCTGCATTGCTGCAGTACAGGATTGTAACAAAAGAATTACAAGTGAGCTAGGTAAATCTAATTCACTGAGAAAGGTGGGTGCTGTAAACTGTGGTCTAGTGCCATAAATACCAGTGTATTACTTTAAAAAGGTCTCCAGAAAATTTAGATTTTCTAAAGTTTTTTCTTCCTCAACAAATAAGTGAATCGGGTCCAGACCGTTGGCATTTCCTGCCTTGTGCAGAAGTAAATGGATTGATGACTCCTTATCATTGACTCCCCAACCTATGGAACTGGTCTTTTACTAATCTGTCATAATTTTAAAAGCCCCCATTAAATCTCCTAAAGCTTCTTTACACTGGTGGAAATTCAGTGTCTCAATTCTCTGCTCATAACTATAGTTTTCCATCCCTGGAATCACATGGTGAATTTATGCTGTAAGCTTTCTCTGGATTTAATGTCCTTTCTATAATAAAATACTCAACCATGCACTACTTCACACTTCTCCACATGACACTGTATTTGCCACTAACCTGTCCACGTACAGCATCTTAGAACAGATTGGAGAGTTTAATTACATGAACAGGCGGAGGCCATTCAGCCTCTCTAGCCTATTCTGCCATTCAATTAGATTTAAAAAAACAAATAGAAAAAGCATAGAAGGGAACCCCAAAGGGTGATTAGGAAGACTGGGAATTATGAAATAAAATTGTTGGTCAACATAAAGGGAAATAACAAGGACTTTATAAAATGATATAAATAATTGGATAGCCAAAGAAGGGGCCATACCACTTGGTCATCTTGTACAGTGTGGCAGTGATTCTTAAGTGTTTCACTTTTACAGAAGATGCTGACAGTGAGTTGGAATAACTAAACAGAATTGGAAAAATATTTGAAAAATAACTATACCGTCTCCTATGTTGTAATTTCTATTGAGCTAGCAAAAGATTTGAAAAGGAACAGAACAGCTGATCGATGCACTTCTCTTCCTGATTTCAGGCACTTTCTCCAATCTCTTAAATGCTGCCACTGGGCTTCGATCTCACAATTCTTTGTGCATTTTATCTCCAAATCTTTTGTCTGCTCAAAAATATTGTGGAATTTGGACACTGCCTTTACCCATTTTGATTCCTACAACTGACTGAGAAGTGCATCTGCTCACCTGTGTCCTGCTCTTACTGCATCTCCATATCCCATAACGATTGTTTCACACTAGCAGATTAGCACAAGGACTGGTAAAAGAATAGCTTTATTTAATATTATGAATGGGCTGTAGTTGAAGAGCTGCTCATCAATCTTTTTTTATGGGTACTATATGATCACTACTTGTCCTGTGAGATTAAACCATGTGTGCTACCGTCTGAGTCCCAATATCTGAGAAGAAGTTGGCAACTGAAGTTGGCAGTTGATGTATACTTTAAACATGCCCAATGTTTGACGTGTTGAGACCACAACACTGGGACTCGAATAGCAGCTCGTCTCTTAATCTTGCAGGCAATGTAGCACACATTTCTGTTTAACAGCCCTTTAGTACTATTGTTTCACTTGTGCTAGTTTGTGTACACTATTGTGCACTCCACTGACAACTGAAGCTAAGCAGAACGACCTGCTTTGTACAACATTATGCTGTTCTCCCAAATCCTATGAAAGTTCTAAGAAGTGAGAATGGAAATAATGGGAGATGAATAATTAAGATTAGTTGTACGTACTACATTCCTTCCATGTATTTACATGTTATGATCATCTGTTTGTGTAATCATCAAATCTGCCTGCAACTAATACTGGAACATCTGTTTCATAAAATTCTAATGGAATTGATTGTATTACGTGCCATGGGATGTTTTGCTACATTAAGGCGCTATATGAATGCAAGTTGTTGACTGTTTAGCTTTAGAGGGGCAGTTGTTGGTGTGTGGTCCATGCTCTGACAAAATTGTTGGGATGTTATGAAGCCATATTTATATTTTAACATTAAAAGTGCATGCTGCGAACAGCAGAAACAAAGCTGCCAGGGCAGTTGCCATGTAATTGCTATACCCCAGTGAAATGAGCAAAATGTTTTTTTTACAGTTTGAGGTTGTCTTATATAGGCATGGTTTGAATTGACTTTGACTGTAGCAATTAATCAAATTTGTGAGAGTTTAATTTCCATCACCTGATCTAACAGCATAGTTCATGAAACTGATGATAACATTACCTTCTGTGCCATTTCAGCAAATGTCTGATTTGGACACCAAGATTCAAGAGAAGGCTATGAAGGTGGATATGGATATCTGCCGGAGGATCGACATCACTGCCAAACTCTGTGATGTGGCACAGCAACGAAACTCTGAGGACATGAGCAAAATGTTCCAGGTAAAAGGAAACAGCAGTTGGGATTCAGTTAATAAGCATGGGGCTAAAAGCTTTTAATATTGATGACCAGTAAATTAACATAGTCTGTGCCCTGGAGTGATTTAAGATGCAGTATAATGATTCGCTCTCCACCGGTTGAGTTCCCAATTTCATCTGGACAGTCTGCACAGGAATCATTTCTTGCGGGAAATGATCTACAGAGCGATTGTTGGCTGAAGCTTGGTCACCTGTTGTACAAATTTTGCCTTTGTAAATTTAAATTCTGTTTGGAGTTCAACTGTATCATAGAATTTCTGAGAATTAATTGGCAAGTTAATCAGTAGAAATGTCTTTGTCAGATATATTTAAATGAAAAATAGAATGAATCCAATTTGTTGGCAAATAATTTTTGAAATATTAAACAAAATCTGATTTAATTACCTCGAATGTTGTTTGTCAGGTTTAGAGCTTCCCAGCTGCATTAGCCATAGAATTATAAAGCCATTTGAGCCATTGCATTAAGAGCTATCCCATAGTTCCATTCACCTGCCCTTTCCTTGTACCCTTTAAAAAATGTATTTATCCATAAATATATTAAGATTAAAAGGGTAACTAAGGGCCTATTAGAGACCATGAGGGTAATCTTTGTGAGGAGGCGGAAGATGTTGGTAGGGTTCTTAACAAATACTTTGCATCTGTTTTCACAAAGGAAAGAGGTAATGCAGATACTGCTATAGACGAGGAGTGTGATATTCTGGATGAAATAAATATAGTGAGAGAAAGTATTAAGGGGGTTAGCAGCTTTGAAAGTAGATAAGTCCCCAGGCCCGAATGAAATGCATCCCAGGTTGTTGAGCGAAGTAAAAGAGGAAATAGCAGAGGCCATTATTTTCCAGTCCTCTTTGGATATAGGCATGGTGCAGGAGGATTGGAGGACTGCTAATGTAGTAACCTTGTTTAAGAAAGAAAAAGGGGATATGCCGAGTAATTACAGGCCTGTCAGCCTAATGTCGGTGGTGGGAAAATTATTGGAAAAAATCCTGAAAGGCAGGATAAATCTGCATTTGGATAGGCAAGGATTAATTAGGGACAGTCAGCACAGATTTGTTAAGGGAAGATCGTGTTTGACTAGCTTGATTGAATTTTTTGAGGAGGTAACCAAGAGGGTCGATGAGGGTAGTGCATATGATGTAGTATATATGGACTTTAGCAAGGCTTTTGATAAGGTCCCGCATGGTAGGACTGGTCATGAATGTTAAAGCCCATGGGATCCAGGGCAAAGTGGCAAGTTGGATCCAAAATTGGCTTGGAGGTAGGAAGCAAAGGGTAATGATTGGTGGATGTTTTTGTGACTGGAAGGATGTTTCCAGTGGGGTTCCGCAGGGCTCAGTACTGGGTCCCTTGCTTTTTGTAGTCTATATCAACGATTTAGATTAGAATATAGGGAGTATGATTAAGAAGTTCGCAGACAACACTAAAATTGGCTGTGTAGTTGATGATAAAGAGGAAAGATACGGGCTGCAGGAGGATATCGATCTACTGGTCAGCAGTGGCAAATGGAATTTAATTCAGAGAAATGTGAGGTGATGCAATTTGGGAGGGCTAATAAGGAAAGGGTATACACATTAAGCGGTAGGCTACTTAATAGTGTAGATGAACAAAGGGACCTTGGAATGCTTGTCCACAGATCCGTGAAAGTAGCAGGCCAGGTGGATAAGGTGGTTAAGAAGACATATGGAATGCTTGCCTTTATTGGCTGAGGCATAGAATATAAGGTCAGGGAGGTTATGCTTAAATTGTATAATACTTTTGGTTAGACCACAGCTGGAGTACTGCATGCAGTTCTGGTCGCCGTATTATAGGAAGGACGTGATTACACAAGAGAGGGTGCAGAGGAGAGTTACTAGGATGCTGCCTGGAATGGAGAATCTTAGTTATGAGGACAGATTGGATAGGCTGGGTTTGTTCTCATTGGAACAGAGGAGGTTGAGATGAGACCTCATCAAAGTGTACAAAATATTGAGGGGCCTGGACTTAGTGGATAGTAAGGGTCTATTTCCATTGGTGGAGGGGTCTATTACGAGGGGGCATAGTTTTAAGGTGGTTGGTGGAAGGTTTAGAGGGGGGGCTTCTTTACACAGAGGATTGTGGGGATCTGGAACTTGCTGCCTGGAATTGTGGTGGACACAGAAACCCTCACCACTTTTGAGATGGTTGGATGGGCTGTAACCTGCAGGGTTACAGACCTAGAGCTGGTAATTGGGATTAGATTAGACGACCTTTTGTTGGTCGGCGCAGATATAATGGTAAGTACTGCAGGGAATAGAATATGGCCAGGGTGATCTCCTGAGCTAGTTTTGATCGCCTGGATGGGTCAGAGAGGAATTTTCCCAGATTTTTTCTCCCTAAATTGGCCTGGGTTTTAATCTGGTTTTTGCCTCTCCCAGGCGATCACATGGCTCCGGTTGGGGTGGAGTGTAGATGATTTTAGAATGGGGAGGGTATTGCAGTTGTGTGGGGCGGGCTGGGTGCTCCTTTGCCTTTCCATTATTGTTCATGGGTTTGTATGTAACCTTTGGGGCTGCTGACGAGGAGCCGTGCGGTTCTTTGTCGACCGGCGCGGACACCATGGGCCAAAATGGCCTCCTGCGCTTTAAATTTCTATGTTTCTATCCATTTTTCAATAACTTTTATGAAATTGGGTAAAACTCCTCCACAGCACTAGTCAACTCCCCCCAGAGGACATTAGTCCCAGCCCTGTTGAGGTGCAAACCATCTTGTACAGGTCCCACCGCCCCAGGAATCTGAAGCCTTCCCTCGTATGCTATTTCTTCAGCCATATGTTAACCTGCCTTATTTTACTGCTCCTATACTCACTAGCACATGACACTGGGAGTAATCCAGAGATTGCTATCTTCTGAGGTGCTGCTCCTTAACGGTCTCCTGCTCTTTTAACTTATTAAGGTGACAACTGTCAGCAAAAAGAAAGAGAAAGAGAAAAAGCCAGCATGTGATGACGAGAGCTCGGAAACTGATGGGGATACCACACGGCACTCTGATGATGATGTCAGCACATCCCTCAATATAACTGATGAAATGAAGCGAATGCTCAATCAACTGTAAGTAAAAGGCTCCTCTGGTCAGTTAATGCATTTTGCATACAATTACAGCTTGCCTTCTGTAATTAATAACAAAGTAGCTTTCTTGCTAATATGTCATTAACTTGGGGAAACTGGGGAGGAAGAGCATCATTTGTGGTTACTTTAAAGCTATATAATGCAAGTTCAATTAGTTTAGTTCCATTTGAGATTTTTAATTTTGGATGTTGCAGGCTGTGTAGGAGGATGCACTGGAGGAGAAAGGAGGATAATGGTTAGTCTCTCAATGCAAGAATGCATCATTGTGCTGTGCTTTTAGAGGGTGTTTCCTAAATGTGACTAGTGCTGCAGCATGGAGGTCTGAGAGTGCTTCTATGTGCTCTGCATTTAGAGGTAGGAAGATTATTGATATCTGCCATTTCCTACTCAGTAAATTAATTCCAGTCTTGAGGGGAAACACATAAACTGGTGATGCACATGTTCAAATGAGGGAAGGAAGAAACAAATTGTGTTGTGGGCATTGTTTAGTGGACAGTTATAGAAAGAAAAAATATGTATAGTTAGCGCACTCCTCTGAATCCGAAGGCTGTGAGTTCAAGCTCATTCCAGGACTTGAGCATAAACACTAGGCTGACCTTTCATTGTAGTACTTGCTGTCAGAGGTGGCCTCCTTCAGAAAGGCTTTAATCCAAGGCTGTTTGGGTGGTCAGTAAAGATTTCATGGAACAGTAGAGAATTATAGTGTCCAGACCACCTACCACCAAAACCCATCTCATTTCTGTTTGTGGGATCTTGCTGTGCACCAGTAACTGTCCAAACTATCATCTTGCGGTGCGTTGTGCAGCTCACCGTCCTGCTCATGAGTTCCTGGTGAGTGCCGTCTGCCAAGTGAGGGTTCAGATTCACACTGGTCAGTGTGCTAATGATGAGTGACTATCTTCCTCGAGGGGGAGAAAGTCTTTTGGAAGTTCAGATGGTTGCAAGATGTCATGCTTAGCGATGGAAGATTAGAATTGAGTCAATGCACTGCCAGACTTTGAAATGCTGCACCAAAATCAGACCAGTCCACAGAACACATTGTTGATTTACTTGCAAGCCTGGATCATTAATGGGATCTGGCATTTCGAGCTGAAATTCCTCCATTGTGGCTTCAGATAATACGATAGGCTTCAATAACCCTTTGTGCCAGTACCCTAATGAGTAGGGTGGTCCTAGATGAACAAGTAGCAGGAACCATACTGGTTGGCTGTACTGGTAGGCTGCATTATTTTAGTCAGTTAAACTCTCCACAGTAGCCCTTTGCACATTTTAGGGGTCCAGATGACTAAGCTGTCTGGACTTCGATAAATGAGATATGTCCCTACGAGGAAAATACACATTCAATATCAGACAAAAAAACAGCCTTGTGTGGATTTTTCAGTAACTTGGTTTGGAGACTTGTAAGTGTAGTGATGGGTTGCTGCACATGTCACACATCCTGCTGGCAAAAAAGTTACATGCGTTACTTCACAGTAATTTGTATGTAAATCACTAATGCGGTGAGATGTTTTTCTAAACTTTTGTTTGAAGATCGAATGCAGTACATAGTGAGAGCATATGAACTTTGTTCTCATTCCCCCACATGGTTTGCTTCTGAGCTTGGCTGGACAGTCTCAAGTTAGCAATATAGGATTTTAAACTAAACGTGTACAATGGATGTAAAAATAGCTTTTCACATCTGGCACTACAGATGTGTTCGTGCCAATTTACAGGAAAAGGAAGAAGCCAACCACAATAAATCCTGTTTCCTAATGGTATTTACTTTTACGCTGCCTATAATGTGTCAAAGTTCTCTGATGAGTAGTGATCAAAGGTTGTACAAATGCAGACTTCGTGGCTTTTCCCACCTTCAATCATTCCTTTTAAAGAGGGCAAATGGAATCCTGGGTTTTATAAGCAGGGGTTTGATGAATCTGTGGTAGTTTTGTATAGAAATTTACAGCACAGAAACAGGCCAAGTCTTCTGCTGAAGCAGAGTACTGAATGTAGTTTTGAATCTCCATTATAGAAAGAATATTTGAGCCATGGCAAAGGTGCCAGTGATGCCCACATTCCAAGAATGGATATATTTTATAAAAATTGATGGTACATTCCTAACCTCTTTAAAGATGGGAGTCACATTTGCTGTTTTTCCAATCCTCTGGGATTTGGCCAGAGTCCCTGAAAAATATCTGCAAAGAGGATTCTCAATCATCTATGTCAATTCCTTCAAAACCCTGAGTTGAAAGTTGTCCGAGCCAGGAGCTTTATCTACCTTGAGTTTCAACAACCTGCCCAATATGTCCCCTTGTGATTTTTAAATGTTTAAACTCTATCTTAGTTAGTGGTGTGCCACAGGGATCGGTGCTGGGACCACAACTGTTTACAATATACATAGATGACCTGGAAGAGGGGACAGAGTATAGTGTAACAAAATTTGCAGATGTCACACAAAGATTAGTGGGAAAGCGAGTTGTAGAGGACACAGAGAGGCTGCAAAGAGATTTAGATAGGTTAAGCGAATGGGCTAAGGTTTGGCAGATGGAATACAATGTCGGAAAGTGTGAGGTCATCCACCTTGGGGGGGGTGGGGGGGTGGGGGGGGGGGAAACAGTAAAAGGGAATATTTGAATGGGGAGAAATTACAACATGCTGAGGTGCAGAGGGACCTGGGGGTCCTTGTGCATGAATCCCAAAAAGTTAGTTTGCAGGTGCAACAGGTAATCAGGAAGGCGAATGGAATGTTGGCCTTCATTGCGAGAGGGATGGAGTACAATAGCAGGGAGGTCCTTCTGCAACTGTATAGGGTATTGGTGAGGCCGCACCTGGAGTACTGCGAGCAGTTTTGGTCACCTTACTTAAGGAAGGATATACTAGCTTTGGAGGGGGTACAGAGACGATTCACTAGGCTGATTCTGGAGATGAGGGGGTTACCTTATGATGATAGATTGAGTAGACTGGGTCTTTACTCGTTGGAGTTCAGAAGGATGAGGGCTGATCTTATAGAAACATTTAAAATAATGAAAGGGATAGACAAGATAGAGGCAGAGAGGTTGTTTCCACTGGTCGGGGAGACTAGAACTAGGGCACAGCCTCAAAATACGGGGGAGCCAATTTAAAACCGAGTTGAGAAGGAATTTCTTCTCCCAGAGGGTTGTGAATCTGTGGAATTCTCTGCCCAAGGAAGCAGTTGAGGCTAGCTCATTGAATGTATTCAAGTCACAGATAGATAGATAGATTTTTAACCAATAAGGGAATTAAGGGTTATGGGGAGCAGGCGGGTAAGTGGAGCTGAGTCCACGGCCAGATCAGCCATGATCTTGTTGAATGGCGGAGCAGGCTCGAGGGGCTAGATGGCCTCCTCCTGTTCCTAATTCTTATGTTCTTATGTTATCTCCAATTCCGGCATTTCTCCCCCCATTTCTTTCGTGAGCACACTTGAAAACTAACAGTTAAATACTTTAGCAATTTTATCTTCAGAAACCACTTCCCCATTGTCATTTTTAGTGGGCCCATCCTTCTCCGCACCCTTTGTTTACTGCTGAAATTGAAGAATGCTTTACGGTTCGACTTTCTTGCGAGCTATATTTCCCTCCTGATCCCTCTTTGCAGCGCTCACTGGTTTCCTGGCATTCCTCAGAATATATATGTATCTCCATATTTCTTCCTTCTCCCTGTATATTTCCTGAATATTTAAAGATTTAGGATGCCTTCCCTTTCTCCCTAATGTCTTTCACAAGTTTGTTAGTAAGCCAAACTGGTCTTATTCTTTTATTCTATCCCTAACATTTTCCAGGCATAAATTCCTTTTGCATCTTAAAAACTATTCCACATCTTTCTTTCTGGTATCTCTTCCCTTTTTACCATTGTTATGCATTCTCTCTCAGCCTTAAAATCAGCTTGTTTAAAATTTAGCTTTTTTTTAAATTTTCCTTTTTGTTTTCTACCCATGTTAACCCTGAATTATGCCCACTAGATTCCAAAGGTTGCCTTCTACTTTGCATATTGTTCCCTCCTCGTGCTGATTCATTGATGATATTAGGAGAGAGAAAACACGCAGAACACAACCTGCTTTACCTGTAAGCACATCTAGAATTAATATTTTGTATGTTTCTCTCCAGGCGAGAAACATTTGACTTCGAGGACGACTGTGACAGTTTGAGCTGGGAAGAAAATGAAGAGACCCTACTGCTTTGGGAAGATTTCTCTGAGTACACCGCCATCGTGGAACCTGCAGCAGAGGTACCCCTATTCACAAGTGAATCATTCAATTTATACTGAGTGGGGGTATGTCGTGGTGTTTGTTAGGCTATGGATAGTCTAAAAAATCTGACATGTCCACAATTCCACATTACATTAGGGTGTTATTCATTAGTGAAGCCTTTGTCCAGAGTGAATTACCTGACCCAGAGATTCTGATTGAACAGAGGATAGTATTTTCTCATGCTTGAGATCTCATTTGAAACCTTTGGAGATTTAAAAGTAAATAAGTAGTTTGTGCCCCTCTAAAATATAGAAAGCAGAGGGAGTCCAGTACTGCCCTCCTTGCCCTAACATGTTGAAGTGACCCCTTTAACCCCAGTTGAAATATTTCAGGGCAATATGTTTAAAAATTCAAATGTACCATTCGCCTGTGAGCAAGTCATGTAATATTTTGAATCCTTGCATCATATGCGATGTCGCTATTTGCCATTTCTCAGCAGATAATTTCTTCCTATCTGCCGGAGGCTCTGTTAGTGACAATTAGAAAGTGGGCTGAATAATCTGGCCTTGTTTACCCCTCTTCTGTTCTTTTCCGTCACCCTCCAGGCTACCTGGATGGCGCATTGTATGGAGATTGCAGTAAGTACTTGCCTGTACTCCCATATCTGAGTAATGTAATGCTGCCAATTATGGTTAATTTAATTCCACCTTCAATGGTGTTTTCTGCCCTAGATTCGGGTCTCAACACTAAATCTGAGTTATGTACAGAGAACATGCAGAATCAATAGCAACATCCGCCCAATCATATTTTTCAGCTTGAAAGAAGTGCTTTCTCTGCAGAAGTGATTCAATAATGAAGTTGTTCATTGCTCATGCTAATCTCAAACTTTATGAAGGGTGACTTCTTTATTTAGTCTGATCTTGAATATTTGGGTAAAGAGTATGTATATTTGTGATCTTATAGGGGATTTTTCTTTTAATTATTTATAGATACTGGTGAAGGGTGTTTTAAATGTATTATTGTTTTACTCAAAGGATGAAACATTGGAAACTGTGATCAAAGAAACTGAATCACTCTTCAAAACTAGAGAAAAGGAGTATCAGGAAACCATTGGCCAAATAGAGGTGAGATTCTTTCAGTGTACATTAGACATTGCCTGATCAATAAATGTTAAATATTTTACTAACCATAATCTCATGCTCTGCAGCCACTTACTGCCCATTTCCCCGCCCAATGCACATGTTGCCTCCTCTTTCACTCCCATCACACTTCACTCACTGCATCTTTCTTTTGCTTTAGCTGGAATTGACCAGTGCCAAAAGTGATATGAACCGACATCTCCATGAATACATGGAAATGTGCAGCATGAAACGCGGCCTCGATGTGCAGATGGAAACCTGTCGTCGACTCATTAAACAGTCAGGAGGCAGGTAAGAGAACCCATGATAAACTTAACAATTTTTAAATTGGTCTAACCTTTTGTAAGAGCAGGAAGTTGCTGCACATTTACTAGTGTGCAGTATCCTGACCCCAACAACACCAGTCTAATCTGGCTGTTTTTTGGACCTGACATCAAATGATCTTTTAATGTGGGTGTCAGTGGTGTGACTGTTTCAGCAGAAATTGTCCACCCAAGTTTCTAATAATGGGTCGGGTCTTGTTGGAGCAGCATGCCCCGTTGGGACTTTTTTCTGCACCCTTCAACTCAAAGATTTTGCACCATAACTTGCTGGAAGTGCGAAGTGCGAGCTGAGGGCAGCGGGGCATCTGGGGCCTCAGTGAACGGCAGATCCAACAGTTTATCTCCTTCACCAATGAGATTTAAGGATTGAGAAAGAAACCGAGAAACAACGGAAGAGGAAATAGGGTGAATTAGAGTCCAATCATGTACAGAAATACAAGTAGAGAGGGAAAGAAAGATTGGGTTGAGAGAAAAAAATTTAATTTGACATTTTTTAAATCTTTAAACAATTTACCACCTGAAGGAATGAGACTCCAGTTTAAACTGTGCAAATTTTGGGCCAGAGAGATTGATTGGTGCTGCATTAACAATTACCACATTGTTAAAAAGGTATTTGCACTGTTAAATGACCTTCTATGGCAAGTTTAATGGACAATTAATGTGCAAACCCAGCAGGTTCTTCAAATAACTGGGAGTTTGAGGGCGAGATGCCGTTTGTGGGATGCAAATGGCGGAGGGGCATAAATCGACCAGCAAATTCTGGAAACTCGCAGCTCACCATATCTCTTAATCCACTGAATTTGCTGTGGATTTGTGCATTAATAACGGCGTGCACCATGTGTTATTTTTCCAGCAAGATCTGGCCCATTAATTGAAGTCTGCAAATTTCCCTGCAGAGGGCTCTTCAACTTGTTATAATTTCATTATGTAATTGTACATTAGCTGGGTTTAGGTAGAATTTGCATTTATACAACATATTATCCAAATTCGGCATGTCGCAAAGCACTTCGCAACCAATTAATTTGTTTTAAAGTGCAATAATTGGTATGTAGACTAGTACAAGCTAACTTATCAAAATGATACGAAGAATTTTTCCTTCTCCATATCATCTGATTGTGGCCATCCGGATTGGTGGGCTGGCAAGATTATGACTGAATATAGTATTTACTGACTTAATATTCTTCTTGGTTTTGATATCTATTTGTTACTTTTATTTTTCTCTCAAATATTGTCTGCTCTCTTCCCTCCAATTTCCCAAAATACTGCACATTAATCCCTGGTGAGTGGGTACTTAGGACTTTGCCAGTGCCGTTGTATGACTGCATGTTCGGAGATGGGTGAAAGCTACCCAAGCGACCTACCCTGTATTCAGCATCTCTTCCTGACAAAAGGATTAAGAACCTGTGTAAGGAACTGTGGCACAATCCTGCAGCTTTTTGCATTCCATGGCAAAGTGTATTGGAGCAAAGCACCAACTTTTATGATTTATTCCAAAATTATTAAAGGAACTCCCAAGGATCAGTGAACAGACTAGAGAAGCTAGGATTGTTCCCCTTTGAGCATAGAAGGATAAAGGGAAATTCAAAAGGTGTTCAAAATTTTGAAGGGGTTTTGATAAGAGTAAATGGGGAGAATCTGTTTCCAGTGGCAGAAGGATCAGTAGCTTGTGGTCACAGGTTTAATGTTAAGTCAAAGGAACCACATGGAAGATGAGGAGAAATTGTTTTACGCAGTGAGTTGTTATGATCTGGAATGCACTCCCTGAAAGGTGGGGGGCGGGGGGGCGGCAGAAGCAGATTCAACAATAACTTTCAAAAGGGAATTGGATTAATACTTGAAAGGGAAGCATTTGCGGCACTATGGGAAAAGAGCAAGGGAGTGGGGCTAATTGGACAGCTCTTCCAAAGATGGGCCGAATGTCCCCCTCCTTTGCTGTAAGATTCTGTGATCTTATTAGTACCTGATTTTATGTCTAATTGACTTTTAACATATAATTTGAGATTATTTCTTCTTTCTTTTCTTTTCCCCCACCCCCACCGAACAGAAAATCTCCGTCATTCAGTTCCGCAGCCAGCAGTGACTCAGGGAACACAGACGAAATCACTGATGAATTTGAGCGAGATGGGGAAGGTGATGGTTCTGTGAGCTGATGAATGGATACATGTGAAATGGACGCAACCTGCCTGTACCTACAGCAATTACCTTTTAACCCTATTTTTGCTAGGGTGCAAAGGGCTTTGTTCATGTACATATAGTGAAGCCCTGAACATTGGTGCTGTACATTTGTATGGTTGTACAGAACAGTACTATCAGACAGAATTGGAAAAACATTGAGGACTTCCAACTGGTGCAGAAACCCACCATGATGTTAACTACTATGCAAGTGGCTTGCCTTACACATCAAGAGCCTTCACCTCCCTGGGGGAGACGAACTCCACAGCATTTCTGAAAGAGTAGCTAAGTATCTTTTGAAATGCATGTGGTAGCTGTTAAATAATTATAGAATGGGTTAAAGGAGTGGTTTATTTACTAAGTATGTTCATGTTATTTGATAGATGGGATCAGCATTGGCCATTCTGGGTTTCTACAGGTCTTTAATGTAAACAATTTGAATCTGATTAAACTGCTGTCACTAAATAAGCAATCACTGAAACAGTTTGAACTGTTTGGTATGGTCTATACGTTCTGCACTGAAAGTTACTAACATCCTCTTTATTCTCTGTAAACCGATGGATTATTGTGACCTGTACGCAATCATTGTTTCACTGGGATGTATTTAATATCTTAATACTGCCAGGACTGTGAGCAAGCACAGTGCTGTATTTGGGGATAAGTTATTATAGAATCCATGTAGAGTGCTCTTCATGTCTGAAGAATTGGATTACATTTATAGATTGAAAACTGGATATTTTATCCAATTTTTTAATCCTTACTCCCACAAAAAATAAATTCGGAACAACCATTGTGTAATCAGGAGCACCTTGATTTTACCTTTTCCTGAACTGTTTGGTTTCATTGCTACAGTCTGTGGTCCTGAAACGAAGCTTGATGGAATCTACATTAAAGTTGTGCAGAATGGGAACAGACTGGAGTGAATGATCCAGTGATCATGAATAATTGATAACTTTGGTGCTTCTGTTCTGTAAATTTAGCATTTTACATCCATTGCAATACCTAGAACCCTTCTGCAATTCAGTTTTAAACAAAACAAAATACCTCAAGGTCCTGATTGAAAGGAAATGTTATTTATGAATAACAATCATTTTTAAAAGTGTTCTAATAAATTATCCACTAACCAGCAGCAACTTCATATGGGATATTGTTTCCGCGATAGGACTTTGGATGCGAAAGATCTAGAATCAGGCAACACCACAGATACCTGAGCTTTAAGACTGTCTCACAAGCAACGGATGTTCCTTTCACGGCAGTTTTATTCCATCCATGAGTGATCATGCTTGACACAAAAGAATGTTAGTTCACTGCCATCGTTTTCCCTTTATCAATTTAGCATGCATATTATTTCAGTTTGTAAAGTGAGCACTTGGTTGCTTGAGACTGTATCACACTACCTGGGATGTGTTTGTATTAAAATGAGGGGACTTACACATTGCCAGTGCTGGAATCTGACCATGGTGCAGAGGATGTAGTCATCAGTAACACCAACTTGGGAATGTTGCCAAAAAAGCTGCTGTCCTTAACAAATCAAATTCACTCTTCCATGTTTTAAGTTAAGTGCCCCCCCATCCCATTTGACTTTTATATATTTTCTCAATCTTTAGCAAATCAGGTTAGCAGGTGCCGGGCCTCACCCCTGCTAATTTTGAGCTGGTGTTTGATAAGTTTATTTCAGAAACTTGGATAACTGGGTCTCTGATTCATTTTTGCCTTAGTTTTTGTGAGAATGTCTCATCTGCCTCAGTTAAGTTGCTTAAGACTTTTATCAGCATATGGTGATAGGAAGACGATTTCAGTGATTGGGCGAAGTTCTGGGAATGAAGATTCTATTTTTGTACATATTCAAAGACTTTCCTGTCTAAAACTATGTATGCTGACTAACACAATTAAAGAGGAAGTGATCTGAACAGGAGAGCAATCCCTGAAGCCAATTGTTGCTTGATATGGTCCCATCTTTCAGATAGCAAAAGCGCTCCATTCTTTCTCCAAAAGCCACATTTTAATAACAATATACATTAGTAGTGTAGGACTGAGTGGTATGGTCAGTTTAAAATATTGTCCTGTCACCTGTACAATCTGGCTTCGAATGCCATGATTGACAATCTCAGGCCATAATAAATAGTTAGTGGTAAAAAAAATGGAAATGTGGCACTGCTGCAGCAGGTGGAGGTCTGGTGCAGTTGGGGGAGCTGTGGCACATTGTTGAGGCAGAGTAAAGTGAGAATTGCTCGAACAGTAGAAAGAGCTTTACTCTGCATCTAATTTGTTCTGCACCCGGCCTGGGGGTGTTGCCAATGCTGGGCAAAAAATGGAAAAACATTTTGTAACATTTACATGCTTCATCTTGGCAACCTCCAAATTATAAGGACATGAAATGGTCATTAGGCCCAGCAAGCTTGTATTAAGTGTAATGGTAGCTGAATTAATAAATCTATAATTTATCCATTCTGTTGTGGAACCGTATTTACATTTGATGCTTGAATTGAATGGAGTATAACTGAAGAGACCTGGAGAAAAACTGTTTCTCACTACAGATTTTACAGTGGTATTTCTGTAAGTAAATGGAGTGGTATCCTGATTCTTCAAGGATTAATGTTGTATTGATGCTTCCATCAAGAGTGGGTGTCACTTGGTAACCAAGGAGAGCAAAGTATGTCCTCCTTTAATCCCTAACTAAATATTGGTGTATCCAAGTAATCTATCTTTTTATTTAAAATTTAGATTTTAAAAATTGGGCAGCTTTAATGAAAGTAAATACGTTACTTTAACCCATAACCCTTTTTTAATGTTTTGAAACCATTTCAGTATATAGATGGAATAATTTGGAAATAATTGGTTTTCCTCCACTTGTACCTTGGTGGCATTTTTTACTTTTTGTAATCCTTAAAAAATCAACCTAACCACTTGGATGACCGTTTTCCCAAAGCCTTCATCTATTGTAGACCGGCCAGGGTCAAAGCCAACTATTGTAGATCGGACAGGGTCAATCCCATCTATTGTAGATCGGTCAGGATCAAAGACAACCATTGCAGACATGACCAGGGTCAAAGCCAACTATTGTAGATCGGCCAAGTTCAAAACCATCTATTGTAGACATGGCCAGGGTCAAAGCCATCTAGTGTTGATCGACCATGGTCAAAGCCAACTGTTGTAGACAAGTCCAGGGTCAAAGCTTTCAGCTAGCAGACAAGGCCAGGGTCAAAGCCATCTATTGTAGACACGTCCAGGGTCAAAGCCTTCAGCTAGCAGACACAGCCAGGGTCAAAAGCTTCATCTATTTTGGTTGGTTCTGGTGAAACTCTAAATTGAACTTTTTGATAGAATGTTACGCTTAACTTTCCAGTATCAACATATTTTGTCATTATTGTACAGAAGTTGCCTCTTTAAAGAATGGACCATTTAATGAGCTACCTGTGAATAGAGCAAAGATCTGTAAAACTGTTGGTCAAGAACCAAATAAATGCTATGACCATAGTTACTGAATGCTAAGCTGCGATGTTGTCTCTGTCCCTCCCTCTCCTGAGGCTTGTATGGGACTGTTTTCTATCTTTTTTTCTGTGGCGTTCAGTTTGCCAATTTGAAAGCGTTTACTTTAATATTGTAAATAGTTGTAATAGGATTATTATTTAAATGAGTGTAATTCAAAGCAATTGTCATGACATTAAATCCCAGAATTGTAATAGAAATTATGTTATTAAATGTACCTGTTGAAAAGCTTATTTGAAGGGCCAAAGAGATTGTTGATTTGGTAGCCGATTTGGATGCTGATTACACTAATCTCTTGGTTTCAGAAAACTCTGAAAATAAACTCCATACACTCCAGTTGGTGGTGGTGATTTGTGCAGTTAATGGAAGAATGGGAACGTTGCATGTTTAATGGTTTGACTTCTGTAAATTGTGTCCCCTCCCACTCGGGATGTAATTTCCTTCGGTGGCTACAATTGGCTTCCAGTGGTTGCCTATATTTTCTCTGTTTAAACTTGGTACCCATGGCGAGGATGGCTTTGTAGTGGTTATTAAATGGGCTGCTTTGCGGATCTTTTCTCCGAAGGCTGTTCAGAGCTTGTTTGTAGGAGTTAATGTGGAAGAGGATTAGATGCAACAAAAATGATCTCAATGCTGTTTTCTTATTAAAGGATGCTAACATTTCAGTTTCACTTCTCTTTGGATATTTGTATCGACAGAGGAACAAGAGCTCCAATTGGCTGCAGACAGGATTGAAACGGCAAAATAACGCGCTCTAATTTTAGCGGCTGCCGCCACCATGTGGCGATGTATAAATAATCATTTACACGGTTTTTTTTAATGCGTTAACTATATTATCCATTTTATTTATAATTCCAGCATTTTCTGCAAATGTGGATTGTGACAGTGTGAATGGGGCTTGCTTTACTAATTGTCAGCCACGTAGGATCCTATAAAGGAATATTAAAGGTGCAAAATTGTGAATTTATTCTCAATTAACAGCTGTATGAAATTAAACTGCAAAAGGTCGCAATAAAGTGGATGATTACTCACGTTTGCAGACACTGCAGCTTTCTATTATCAGCCAATCATGACGCTGGGTGGGAAAAGTAACATCTCCCATGTGTGCACTTTCTGGTGTCCGGTTACAACCGCTCCTCAGTTACTGGGTTCAATGCGGTTGGATTACGCTTGCCCTTGTGCTCCAACGTTCTGAGATTTATTTGACATCGATTTTGTTTCTGCGGCTGTATTGCATTTTTGAAAATGTGTTTTTAAAAAATCAGCTGGATTGAATGGACGGCATTGGTTACCGGTTATAAATTAAGCCTTGGAGCTGGCCATTCAATTTATTCTTGAACAGTGGTCTCTTGGGAAACGGTAGTAAAATTAACTAAAAGGCAGCAAATCTGATGGTTGCCATCCTCTGAGGAGCTTTCTTAAATCACTGGCATTGCCTGACGGAGCAGGCTCAAGGGGCCGTATGGCCTACTCCTGCTCCTATTTATTATGTTCTTATGACCCAGATGAATTGTACGAGTCTGGCATGTTGTCGAGAGCAATATTCTACAATACATGTCAGATAGGCATTGCCTAACATTGAAAGGTTGCAATTATTAACATGGTAAGTTATTTGTCATGTTTTTAATATCCTACATCTTTTAATATTGTAAATATCCATGCTGGGAAACGTGCTGTGCATCCTTCCTGCACATCATTAACGGAGGCCGAGGATACTGATGAGGGTCAAATTTGAAAAATTCATCAGCTTCGTCAGTGGTTTTAAACTAATCTGTGTGGAGAGCCCTGTCCTAATTTCCATCTATTTAAAGAGACAGTGCCATCATTACTGAAAACGTATTTCTGTTGCTGTATTCAATTAAAGAAATCCAAGTCCAAAGCAGAAATCTGATGGGACAATAGAAATCCAAATCTCGTGCATCCCTGCTCTCTAGGATCCCAGTTTGGGAGCCACTGGCTTTTATCATAAGGGGAGGAAATAAAAGAAACTGGAAAAAAAGTTTTTTTTTTAAACTGCAAAAATGTAGTCACTGGTGAAATTATCAAAGTAATTAATTTATTTCAACAACAACAACTTGTATTTATATAGCGCCTTTAACACAGTAAAACGTTCCAATGTGCTTCACAGGAGTGTTTTAAGAAAATACAAATAAATTTGACACCGAATCACAAGGAAATGCGGCAGCTGAAGTTAGGTTTTAAGGAGCATATTAAAGGAAGAAAGAGGTAGAGAGGTTTAGGTAGGGACTTGGGTAACTGAAAGCATAGCCACCAATGGTTGAGCAGTTATAATCAGGGATGCTCAAGATATATGGGGAAATATCTTCACCCGGAGGGTGGTGGGGGGTCTAGAACTCATTGCCTGAAAAGGTGGAAGAGGCAGAAACCCTCACCATATTTAAAAGATACTTGGATGTGCACTTAAATAGCTGTAACCTATGGAGGGATTTATAAACAAGATTGAGAATTTTGAAATTGAGGCGTTGCTTAACCGGGAGCCAACGGGCTGCTGAGTTTTGGATGACCAAGTTTATGTAGAGTAGAATGTGGGAGACCAGCCCGGAGTGTGATGGAGTAGTCCAATCTAAAAGTAACAAAGGCATGGATGAGGGTTTTAGCAGCAGATGAGCTGATGCATAGGCAGAGACGGGCAATGTTAGAGGTGGAAATAGGCGGTTTTAGTTCTGCTGTGGATATGTGGCCGGAAGCTCATTTCAGGTTCAAATATGACCCCTAGGTTGCGAACAGTCTGGTTCAGCCTTAAGACAGATGCGCGGGAGAGGGATGGAGTTTGGGGCTGGGAACACAGTTTATGGCAACGACCAAAGGCGATAGCTTCGGTTTTCCTAGTATTTAATTGGAGAAAATTTTTGCACGTCCAGTTGTGGATGTCAGACAAGCAGTCTGACAATTTAGAGACTGTGGAAGAGTCGAGAGAAGTGGTGGTGAGGTAGAGCTGGGTGTAGTCAGCGTACATGTGGAAACTGACGCCATGTTTTTGGATGATGTCGCCAAAGAGGCAGGATATAGTTGAGAAATAGGATGGGGCCAAGGATAGATCCTTTGACCTGGGGGGGGGGGAGGGGAGGAGGAGGAGGGAGAGAGGAACACCAGAGATAACGATGTGGGAGTGGGAAGAGAAGCCATTGCAGGTGATTCTCTGGCAATGATCAGATGGAACCAGCTGGACAGTGGTGCAGAGGCGTTGGAGGATGGAGTGGCCAATCGTGTCAACGGCTGCAGACAGGTCAAGAAGGATGAGGAGGGATCATTTACGTCTCGGTCACAAAGGCTGTCATTTGTGACTGATGAGAGCCGTTTCAGTACTATCGCAGGGGCGGAAACCAGATTGAAGGGATACGAAAATGGAGTTCTGGGGAAAAGGGCATGGATTTGGGAGGCAACAACACATTCAACGATTTTGGAGAGGAAAAGGAGGTTGGAGATGGGGCGGTAGCTTGTAAGCACAGTGGGCTAAGGATTGTTTTTTGAGGAGGGGGTGATGACAGCAGATTTGAAGGAGAGGGGGACAGTACCTGAGGCGAGAGAACCGTTAACAATGTCAGTTAACATGGGAGCCAGAAAAGGAAGTTGGGTGGTCAGCAGTTTAGTGGGAATAGGGTCAAGGGAGCAGGAAACGGGTCTCAAGGACAAGATAAGCAGCGAGAGATCAAGAGGGGAGATCAAAAAGAAACTGGAGAGAGATGAGAGTTCAGGGCTAGGGCAGGGGCGAACCTCGGAGGAAATTTGGCCAGTGGGCTAGGGGAAGAAAGGGAACTGGCGGAGGCAGCTGATCGGATGGTTTCAATCTTTGAGACCAAGAAGTCCATGAGCTGTCGCACTTGTTGGAGATAAGTGGTGGAGACAGGGGAGAGGGGTTTAAGAAGACGGTTAGCAGTAGAGAATAGGAGCGGGGGGGATATCTTTGCATTCCAGAATGATCCTGGAATAGTGAGCAGTTTTGGCAGACGAGTAGGACCTGATTATGCTTTATGTGGTCCAGCCAAATCTGGCGGTGAATCGCAAAACCAGTTGTCCGTCACATCCATTCGAGTCTGCGTCCCTTGGACTTGAGGGAGCGAAGATGACGGCTGTACGAGGGGGAATGGCCAGCGTGAGCGAGAGTAATGGTTTTGATAGGGACTAGGGCATCAAACATGGTAGTGAGGGTGTGGTTGAACAGATCGTGGCTGCAGAACTGTCATGGTGAATGGAGGGCCAAACGGCGGACAGTTTGGTGTTGATAAATGCAATCAGAAGAGCGTGTTTCCAGGAACGGACACAGAGAAGGAAGTCGGGTTGGGTGGGGAAAGGGAGATGTGGGTGGAGTGTGATACAAGGAAATGGTCTGAGATGGCCTCATCAGCAATTGACATGGTAGGAATAATGAGAGAGGGTAAGATCAAGGGGGTGGTTGTGAATATGGGTTAAGGAGTTCACTTGGCGGGAGAGATTAAGGGAGGATAGGAGGGTAGTGAACTCAGCGAGAGAGTACGAGTAATTGAGATGGGGGTTGAAATCACCGAGGAGGAGAAGTCGCTCGGTTCAGAGGCTGAGGGAGGAAAGCAGTGAAGATATCTCAGTGATAGCCTTTTTATGGTACTTGGGTGGGCAGGAGAACGAGAATTTTAAATGAGGTGTGAGAGGGGTGGAATAAGACGAGATGTTCAAAGGAGGAGAAAGTGCCGGAGGAGTAGGGGGACAGACCAAGGTATGATTTGGTGATGAGAGCCACATCGCCACCACGACGATCTGGGAGGGGCAAGTGGGGGAAGGTATAGCCAGGTGGGGAGGCTTTGTTTAAAGGTAAGATGTCATCACCCCTCAGCCAAATTTCTGTCAGGGCCATGATGTTGATGCAATCATCCACGATAAGCTCATGGATGGCAAGGGCCTTGTTCACAAGCGAACAGACGTTCAGGAGGGAGATGTGGAGAGGGTCAGTGAGGGCTGATCCATTGTCAGCATCCACAGGGTCAGCACTTGGAGGGATGAGTTGAATGGAGAGGAGTTTGACAAGGTGAGCCCCCTGCGGGCAAGGTCAGTGAGAGTAGGGTGGGACAGTTGGGGTTGCTACTCATGAGACAGCGACGAGTGCCACGGTGGGCCCTTCGGAGGATGCCAAGAGAGCCACAGGGGGAAAGCTGTAGGCTTATCTAAGAGGGAGTCAAGCCTGGGACGGCGGCAGGAGTGTAGGAAGGTCAAAGAGTAATGAAGAGTTGGGGTAGGGATTTGGGAGGACAGATTATCCGAGAGAGGAGAGATGAAAGGCGGCATGACGAGAGGAGAGACCGGTCAAGGAGGGATGGAGAGAAAAGAAAAAGCGGGGGGTGGGGGAAGTGGAAATAGAAGTGAATTTCATCTCTACATGTCAATCAATCTAATTCAAATTTAAAAAGTATTATTCTCCGAATTGGGTTTGATACCACAGCAAGGATGAGGTCTACCCTTGTCCTTGCTAAATGTAGATGTCATGTTTTGGAAACAGACCTCTTTTAGGGGAAAAATGACATCAGCGACACCAACGGGATGCAACAAGGAAATTAAACACAAAGATACAAACTTTGGTGGGTAAGAGAAAAGATTGCGAGCTGGTAGGGACAGATCTAAATCACACGCAGCCAAACAATTTTTGCTGAGCTCTCTTAGAGAGAATGGGACATGAATCTTCAAAGAAACAATATTGTTGCACAGAGCCAGAGGATTTTATTTTCTCCAATAACATATTACTTAAGACAGAAAGAAACAGGATAGTACCACTTCTCGAAGCAGGAGGAAGCCAGTTAGCCATTTGAGCCTGCTGATCTGTATCTTAACTTCATTTACCCACCTCAGTTCCGTATCTCATAAACACTTACCTAACAAAAATCTATCAACCTCAGTTTTGACCCCCAGCTACAACAGCATTTTGGCAGGGGAAGACAGTTCCAGATTTCCACTACCCTTTAGGGGTGATGTCAGGAAGCATTTCTTCACACAAACAGCCTCGCTCTCATTTTAAGGTAATACCCCCTGTTCTGAACTCTCCACCCACCTGCCAGAGGAAAAAAGTTTCTCCTTTAATCATCTTAAACACCTCCATTACATCACCCTTAAACTTTGGTACTCTAGAGAATACAAGCCAAGTCTATGCTACGTGTTCTCAATTAAGCCTATCATTCTGCACCTCCTCCAAGACCAATATGTCCTCCTTGAGGTGCGATGCATCACCATTTAGAAAATACTGATCTATCTTTCTTGGGTCCAAAGTGGATGACCTCGCGCTTCCCAACATTGAACTCCATTTGCTGCAGTTTTGCTGATTCACTTAATCTATCAATGTCCCACTGTAACTTTCTGCTCCCTCAAATTAATTGGCGCTTGGAAAAGTATGGACTAATTGATGAAAGTCGGCATGGATTTGTTAAAGGCAAATCGTGATTGATTAACATGATTGAGTTCTTTGACAAAGCAACAGAGAGGATTGATGTGTATATAGACTTTCAAAAGGCCTTTGACAAAGTACTACACAATAGACATAAGCACAATTAAAGCCCATGGATTAAAGGGACAGTGGCAGGGTGGATACGGAATTAGCTAAGGTACAGAGAGCAGAGAGTAGCGGTGAATGGGTGTTTTTCAGACTAGAGGGAAGTATATAGTGGTGTACTTCAGGAATTGGCATTAGGACCCCTGTTCTTTTTGATATTAATGACCCAGACTTTGGTATACAGGGAATAATTTCAAAGTTTGCAGATGACATAAAACTTGGACATGTAGTAAACAATGAGGAGGATAGGAACAGACTTCATGAAGACATAGACATACTGGTGAAATGGGCAGACAAATGGCAAATAAAATGTAATGCAGACAACTGTAAAGTAGTACATTTTGGTAGGAAGAATGAGGAGAGGCAATATAAATTAAATGATACAATTTTAAAAGGGGTACAGGAAGAGAGAGATCTGGGGGTGTATGGACACAATCTTTGAAGGTGGCAGGACAAGTTGAGAAGTCTGTTTAAAAAAGCATATGGGATCTTTGGCTTTATTAATAGAGGCATAGAGCAAGGAAGTTATGCTAAACCTTTATAATGCACTGGTTCGGCCTCAGCTGGAGTATTGTGTTCAGTTCTGGGCACCACACTTTAGGAAGGATGTCAAGGCCTTAGAAAGGATGCAGAAGAGATTTACTAGACTGGAGCCAGTGAGGCCTCACCTGGAATATTGTGTTCAGTTTTGGTCTCCTAATCTGAGGAAGGATGTTCTTGCTATTGAGGGAGTGCAGCGAAGGTTCACCAGACTGATTCCAGGGATGGCTGGACTGACATATGAGGAGAGACTGGATCAACTGGGCCTTTATTCACTGGAGTTTAGAAGGATGAGAGGGGATCTCATAGAAACGTATAAGATTCTGACAGGACTGGACAGGTTAGATGCGGAAAGAATGTTCCCGAAGTTGCGGAAGTCCAGAACCAGGGGACACAGTCTTAGGATAAGGGGTAAGCCATTTAGGACTGAGATGAGGAGAAACTTCTTCACTCAGAGAGTTGTTAAGCTGTGGAATTCCCTGCCGCAGAGAGTTGTTGATGCCAGTTCATTGGATATATTCAAGAGGGAGTTAGATATGGCCCTTACGGCTAAGGGGATCAAGGGGTATGGAGAGAAAGCAGGAAAGGGGTACTGAGGTGAATGATCAGCCATGATCTTATTGAATGGTGGTGCAGGCTCGAAGGGCCGAATGGTCTGCTCCTGCACCTATTTTCTATGTTTCTATGATGCACTTCAGTTATGGGGAGAGACTGGAGAAGCTGGGGTTGTTCTCCTTAGAACAGTTAAGAGTAGATTTGACATGTGTTCCAAATTATGTAAATAGAAATGATAACCAGAGAACAGGGATTTAAGGTGATTGGCAAAAGAATTAGAGGTGACATGAGGAAACATTTTTAATGCAGTGAGCCATGATCTGGAATGCATTGCGTGAAAGGGTGGTGGAAACAGATTCAATAGTAACTTTCAAAGGAACATTTTTTTCAAGAGGGCTGTGGGGATAGAGCTGGGGAGTGGGATGAAATGGATAGCTCTCTGAAAGAGCTGGTGTGATGGGCCGAAAGACCTCCTGTCCTGTTATTATATGATTCTATATACACTAGTTACTGTGCTCTATTCCTTCATTAAGTCATTTATAAATATAGTAAAGAGCTGAGGACGCAGTAACAGATCTGTCAGGGACACCACTAGTCACATCCTGCCAATTTGAGTACTTACCCATTACCCTTACTCTGTATTCTACCTCCTAACCAATCCTATACCTATGTCAATAGGTTGCCTCCAATTATGTGTTCTCATTTTGTTAAGTCTCTTGTGTGGAACCTTATGCCTTCTAGAATTCCATATAAATAACATCTCGCTCGCTAACCTGTTTTCAGTTCTGGATATCGGTGAGGGCGATGGTTCCTCTGGGGCGTGCAGCCAGAGCCAAGTCCACTGCACTTTGGGTGGCTCAGCTGCACAGGGGGGAAGGAAGAAAGATGGAAGAGCAATAGTGGTAGGGGATTCGATAGTTAGGGGTACAGACAGGCAGTTCTATGGCCGCAGACGTGATTCCAGGATGATATGTTGCCTCCCTGGTGCCGGGGTCAAAGATATCACTGAATGGCTGCAGAACATTCTGAGGGAGGAGCGTGAACAGCCAGCGGTTGTGGTCCATGTCGGTACCAATGACCGGTAGAAAGGGGGATGAGGTCCTGCAGGCAGATTTTAGAGAGCTAGGAAAGAGATTAAAAAGCAGGACCTCAAAAGGTTGTAATCTCCAGATTACTCCCAGTGCCAAGTGCTAGTGAGTACAGAAATAGGAGGATAGAGCAGATGAATGCTTGGCTGGAGAGATGGTGCAGGAGGGAGGGCTTTAGATTCCTGAGGCATTGGGACCATTTCTGGGGGAGATGGGACCTGTACAAGCCGGATGGGTTGCACCTCAACAGGGCCGGGACCAATATCCTCACGGAGGGGTTTGCTAATGCTATTATGGAAGGTTTATACAAGCTTGGCAAGGGGATGGGAATCTGAGAGTAGATTCAGAAGGGAGAGAAGCAAAGCTGGAAATGGAAGGCAGAACGTTAGTAAGCAAGTTTGGAAGGCAAAAGAAACAAAGGCTAGAAAATAGACAACAAGGCAGTTTGGAAATGCTAAATGGTATATACTTCAATACAAGGAGTCTAGGGAGTAAGGCAGATGAGCTGAGGGTACGGATAGACACATGGGAGTAGGATATAGCTATTACTGAGACATGGCTGAAAGAAGGGCAGGAACGGCAGCTCAACATTCCTGGTTGCAGTCTTTTCAGATGAGATAGAGAGGGGGTTAAAAAAGGAGTGGGTGGCAATATTGGTTTAAGAAACAATTACAGGTTGTGAGAAGGGATGATATGTTAGAAGGATCATCAAATGAGGCTATATGGATTGAACTAAAGAACAAAAAAGGAGCAATCACACTGCTAAGAGTGTACCATAGGCCCCCAAATAGTCAGGGGTAGATTGAAGAGCAAATTTGTCGGCAAATTTCTGACAAATGCAAAAACAATAGGGCAGTAATAGTGGGGGATTTCAAATACCCTAATATTGACTGGGCTACTATCAGTGTAAAAGGTATAGAGGGCACAGAATTCCTAAATTGCATTCAAGAGAACTTCTTTAGCTAATACGTAGCAAGTCCAACAAGAGGGGGGCCGTTCTGGATTTCGTTTTAGGGAAGCACCTTGGGACGTTTCACTACGTTAAAGGCACTATATAAATACAAGTTGTTGTTGCATACAAGAGCAGGGAAGTTATGCTTGAATTGTATACAACACTAGTTAGGTCCCAGCTTGAGTACTGTGTTCAGTTCTGGTGTTAGATCTCTTAATTTTAATGAAATATGAACTCCGATGGTAGTTTTAACTTTTTAATCTTGGCAGAGAGTAACAAGCTGCTGGCTGATTGCCAGTTTCTTTGTCTTACTCAGACACATGGTCAAAATGGCTGTATTTTATACCGGGTTCAATTTACAGAAAAGAACTCGCCTTCTTTGACCTTATTGGCTCACTACCCAAGGTCCGAAAGTGTCAAGTTGATTGATGACTTAACGCAATGTGGCTGAAATGCATATAGCATCTCTGACTTGTTGTCTGTGAATTTTCACAGCCTGTCTAAATGCAGCCTGTTTGAATTCTCTATCAATCCCCCCTTTGATTCTTTCACAAACTGAATCATAAAACATCAGGTATCACGGGTTAAACATTCTACAAAATAATTTCATACATGTTAATAGAGTTTCCTTCTAAAATTTGTTGATGTGTTTCGCCACATGTCCGGACTAGTAGCTTCCACATAAATTTACACCAACCCGAGTTCCATCGTGGCCACAATGGAAGTCTGGTTTTAGTAAGTTAATTAACCTTATTCCAATTTAATCCAAATCAATATCTTAATTCAACCAGTAAACAACCTTTTCTTAAGCATAACATACCCCTGTGCCACATACAGACGGTCTGCTGGGACCTGCAAGGTGTCTCACCTGCGGGACAGCAGCTACAGCCGCCTGGTCGCAACAACATTTAATCAACATAAACAAACAATATAAAAGTAAAAGGTATTTACATGTAATTCCCTTGCTACTCTACTATTTCCCTTTGGTGCAGAGGGTCGGCTAGTAAGAAGTAGGCCTATGCCTAGAATACCTACAATCAATACTACAGTAAATTTATACATTTTCGCGAAAAGTAATTGACCTTATTAGATTTCAGCTTCAGTTATGGGTGCTTGTTTAACATTTGAAGTGTGGATCCAGGCTTTCTTTCCTTGGACTTTAACAGCTGCCTGGGTGGTCAATAACACTTGATAAGGTCCCTCCCACTTGGCACCCAAAGGTTCTTTATGCAACTTTTTCACATACACCCAGACTCCCGGGATGATGTCGTGTCCTCCTTCGGGTGGATTACCCCAAGCTGCCGATACCTGTCGGGAAACAGAACTAATAGCATTGGTTAGGTTCTGACAGTATGATAACAAAGTGTCACTCATTAAGTGAACATCAGCTTTCCATAAATCGATAGTTCCTGGCAGCGACATGGGTCTTCCTGTTATAATTTCAACTGGGCTTAGACCTGTAGTTCTGTTCGGGGTTGCCCTAATGCTACATAGCACTATTGGTAGTGCCTGGGGCCATGGTGTTCCTTCTTGGTGATATTTGGCAAGCCGTTGTTTCAGAGTTCGATTCATTCGCTCTACTTGTCCTGATGATTGTGGATGATAAGGACAGTGTAAATCCCACGTAATGTTCAGTAACCTACAGACTTCTTGGCAGACAGCACCTGTGAAGTGTGTTCCCTGATCTGTGTCAATACTACTCGGGACTCCCCATCGAGGAATGTAATCCTTACACAAGACCTTTGCAGTGTGATTAGCTGTGGCTCTTTTAGTTGGGACAGCTTCTACCCATCTAGAGAATCTGTCGACCATGACAAGAATGTTAGTATATCCTTGGCATGAAGGAAGAGATATATAATCAACCTGCAGATGCTGGAATGGTCCGACAGGGGCAGGGGGCCTCAGTTGGGGCATTACCGTGATGAGTCCAGAATTATTTTTCTGGCAGACCACACAGCGGTCTGTTACCAGCTGGGCATGTTTTTTAAATCCCCGACCCCACCAGCTTTTCTGGAACCGTGCCGTCATCTGTTGTGAGGCCAAGTGTCCCCACAAGTGGATCTGTTGGGCTAAAAAAGGCATAAGTGCTTGTGGCGCGACTGGCTTGTCGGTAACTCTTTGTCTCCAGACACCATCTTCGCATAGCTTAATTCCTGCCTCAATCCATGTCCATTTTTCCTCTCGAGAGCACTTGCCTTGCATTGTTTGAAGGTCTCGTGTCAGAGTCCTGAGTGCTTTCAATCTGCACATCTGTGTTGGTTCTTCTGGAGGAACGCCCTGTGAGGCGGCATCTTTAGCTGCCTGGTCGGCTAGGGCATTTCCCTGTGCTTCTGTGGTATTTCCCCTGGTATGGGCCTTGCACTTCAGGATGGACACTTCCTGAGGTAATTGTATGGCCTCCAGTAAGTCTCGGACTTCTTTTCCATTTCGGATAGGTGTACCAGCAGCAGTGAGGAATCCTCTTTTCCGCCATAACATACCAAAGTCGTGAGCGACTCCAAAAGCATAACGCGAATCTGTGTAGACATTAGTTGTCTGTCCTTCTGCTATTCGACATGCTTCTGAGAGGGCCCGTAACTCGGCCTGTTGTGCTGACGTTCCTGAGGGTAAACATCCTTTTGCCACTACCTCATATAAGGTTGTAACTGCCCATCCTGCTTTTCTGGTACCATTGTCAACAATTGTCAACAAAGGAGGGACCATCTGTAAACAGGATGAGGTCTGGGTTGTGCAGATGCTCCTCTGCTGCTAAGGCTGCTTCTTCTGTTTCTTTTAAAATCTCCACGCAGTCATGCTCTTCACATTCTCCCCCCTCTTGCTCCCTCGATTCTGACATCGGGAGCATAGTTGCGGGATTAACCGGGCTGGCCCGGACGATATGGAGATTAGGAGCTTCCAAAACTGCTGTCCAGCGGGTCCATCTTGCTGCTGTCACCTGAGACATTCTATTCATAGACAGCAAAGCGTGTATGGTGTGGGGACACTTGACAATCAGCTTTTGGTCGAGGACTAGACCCGCAGTGATCATTACCGCTCGACATGTAGCTTCCATGGCCCTTAGGCACCTTCCCCATCCGAGGGCTACCGCATCCAGTTTTGCTGAATAATAGCCAATAGGTCTTTGCCGATCCCCATGTTCTTGTGTCAGTATAGCTGTCATATATCCTTCTTTCTCATGGACAAACAGGGTAAATGACTTACCACTGTCGGGGATTCCTAGAGCCGGTGCCAAACACAAAGCCTTTTTCAAACTCAGGAAGGCCTCTTGCTGTTCTTTAGTGAGGGTGATGGCTTCTTTAGAGGCACGTTTCCCCTTTAAAATATCATTCAGTGGCTGAGCAAGCTGTGTGAAGGAATCAATCCAATTTCTGTTAAAGTTACACAATCCCAAAAAATACCTTAGTTCCTGAATAGTGGTGGGTTTTTTAGCAGCCCGAATGGTTGCAGTTCTATCCTGGGTAAGTTCTCTCTTTCCTTGTGAAATCTTTTGTCCCAGGTATACAACCTCTTCTTGGGATATTTGTGCTTTGTCGATGCTGGCTTTATGTCCTTTCAGCCGAAGGTGATCCAGCAAAGCTCGTAAATCTTGTTCATGCTGTTCTTCCGTGTTTGAAGCTAGCAGGATATCGTCTACATATTGGATGACTGTGGATGACAGGGGAGGTAATTCTCGCAAATGGCTTTGTAAAGCCATGTGGAATACCGTAGGGCTGTTGTGGAAACCCTGCGGTAACTGGGTCCAAGTATACTGTTGTCCTTGGACAGTGAAAGCAAACCACTGTCGAACTTCCGGTGCTAGAGGCACCGACCAAAATCCATTGGCCATATCTATAACCGAGAAATATTTATGTTCCGGTTTGAGGGCATTAAAAATGGTGAAGGGATCTGCGACCAAAGGAGCTTTTTGATCAATACACTGGTTAGTTTTCCTATAATCGACAGTCAAACGCCAAGTCTCATTAGATTTCTGTACCGGCCACACGGGGCTATTGGAGGAGCTATGCGTTTTAATAAGCACCCCTTGTTTCTCCAATTGTTGAATAACCGGTAAGATTCCCGCGATGGCAGTTGGACTGATGGGATACTGTTTAGTGCATGGAGGCTTGGTCCCTGTAAATGACGCAGGCTCCATCTGGAGTAGGCCACAATCGTTCTTATCTTTAGCCCATATCGGGTGTTCCTTCAATTCTTCTTTCTTCAAAGTTCTAATTGACCATGTCACCCGACCATCCTCGAAATGCAACGATGAATCTATTTGGATTAGAACATCCATTCCCAAAAGGGGTTGATCTACTGGGCCTATCCAGACCGGCGTGGTTAGTTCATGTGGACCCAGCCCAATAAGTACTGGTGTTGTCCTTTTAATTTCCATTTTATGGCCCCCAACTCCATAGGCTGTACGTGCCCTACCATCCAACGGCAAAAAGTCTCCATATTGTAGGGGTAAGCATGTTAATTCCGCCCCTGTGTCTAAAAGACAGTCCACATCCTTATCGCCCACCCTCACAGTTATATATAGCCCATCTCCCCTTTGTTGTATTAGTGCGAGGAGGGGGGCCAGGGTGGGCTCTAATCTTTTTTTGCTATCCCAAGTAACTCCTTCTGTTGTTGTATTGTCAGTCGCTTAAATGCTTCTATGAGGTCGTTATCTTGTGACAAGCCTGGCTTGTTGGCTGAATTGTATCCCTGGCTGCGTCCTCTTCCCCAGCCACGACCTTGCTGTTTTACCCTGCACGTCTTGGCCCAGTGACCTTCTTTCCCACAATAATGACATTTTCCGGGTAATTTTCCTAATGACTGTTTATCAAAATCCTGGGATTTCCATCCCATAGCCTGTACAGCTCAGACTTTAGCTCCCATATCCCGATCTAATTGGTTACATCGATCCACCAATGCTGCAAAAGTAGTTCCTCTACCTTCCCAGTCCGGTAACACTACCTTAAGCATTTTGGACAGTTCTGGCTTTAGACCTGCCACGAAAGCTGCTTTCAGGGGTCCAAACGCTTGTTCATCCATTTCCTCATCCGTATTATTCATACCCGAATGTTCTAGCCACGTGCATCTAAATCGCTCGTCATACTCCAGGACCTCCTCTGTTCCTTTCTGTTGGCAAGCTGCAATTTTCCCCCAGTCTGTCTTAGCTGGACTGAAGGATTGCAGCCAGTGTTTAATCGCCTCCCATCCTGCGTCTAATTCTTGCTCATTCTGCCCCAAAGCTTCATCTACCTTGTCGTGCAATTTTCTTCCCTGTGCTTTTGGCACCATTATGGTCAAAATTTGCACTCCGTCCCAGGGATGAAGTTGATATATATTTCTTAAGCGGCCCAATTGGTCCCACATTTTTACTCCCCCTTTCTTTGGATTGGGCAATTCCTTGGACCATTTATCAATTTTCTCTGGGTCTGCCGGAGCATGAAATAAGTATTCTGCATACACCCTTCTCTTTGTTTTTTTGGTTCCGCCCTCATCCGCAGTCTCTTCTGATTTGACTACAACTCGTCTTTTTTTAAACGGGGCAAAGCACACCCCTAATTCTTCATCATCCTCCGACACTGTATTGTCGGAGGATTCAGAAACCGTATCTATTCCTCGGTCGTGTCTTCGGGTTTGCGCTTTTAATTTATCCAAACATGGGTACCCTGGGAATTGATCAATACATTTTCCTTTTCCTATTACTGTCTCTTGACCTAATGATTTTTTCCATTCTTTAATTTCACCTTTAAGATCTTTAACTTCCGCTTCCAGCTTTTCAAGTTCAAGCTTTTTCTGTCGCAGCTGTGCACAAACTACTTGCAATTGATCCTTTGTACTGGTCAGTTCTCGATCATGTTGGAACGCATTATAATTTCATTCCGGTTCTGGCCCATAACCACTAGGGACCATCTAGTTCGCTCTTTATTTTTGATACGGGTCGCTTTTCCCCAGACCCTTTTAATCTCGTCCAAGGACCATTGTCCTTTGGAGGTTCCGTACTTTTGTTCGATCTTAATACAGGTTTTAGATAAGTTGAATTGTTGCTCTATGTATTCTTTCAACTGTTCGAGAATTAAATCTAGCGAAACTTCAGGTGGTGCCTGCCCACCTTTAACAGTTGTAGGCAATTCTTTGCTCTTATCTCCTGCTGCCATTTCTTTACTGGGGTCTCGAGTCGTAGGCTTTTAGCTGATCAATAGGTCGGTGATTAATTAACTAACACACCGCCGAAGTTTAGACGTCTATGGGACCTCGAGCCGACTACCAACCGGAGGGTTCGCAAACCGGAGGCTTTCGGAATCGCGTAGAAGGAGAGGCGAATTTAGACTTTTGACCGAGGACTTTTTTTTAAAAAAGAGGTGTCCTTACCTCAGTATGTAGGTCCGATGTCCAAAATTCAGTTTCTTTCCTCAGCATTCCTGTTCACAGCGCCAAAATTGTTAGATCTCTTAATTTTAATGAAATACGAACTCCGATGGTAGTTTTAACTTTTTGATCTTGGCAGAGAGTAACAAGTTGCTGGCTGATTGCCAGTTTCTTTGTCTTACTGAGACACATGGTCAAAATGGCTGTATTTTACACCGGGTTCAATTTACAGAAAAGAACTCGCCTTCTTTGACCTTATTGGCTCACTACCCAAGGTCCGAAAATGTCAAGTTGATTGATGACTTAACGCAATGTGGCTGAAATGCATGTAGCATCTCTGACTTGTTGTCTGTGAATTTTCACAGCCTGTCTAAATGCAGCCTGTTTGAATTCTCTATCACTGGTTACCACATTACAGGAAAGATGTGATTGCACTAGAGAGAGTACAGAGGAGATTTACGAGGATATTGCCAGGACTGGAACATTTTAGCTATGAGGAAAGAGTGGATAGGCTGGGATTGTTTTCTTTGAAACAGAGGAGGCTGAGAGAAGATTTAATTGAGGTGTATAAAATTAAGAGGGGCCTAGATGGAGTGGATAGGAAGAAATTAGGGATGCATGCAATAAAGGTACAGCAGTTATCATGGGTGACTTTAATCTACATATTGATTGGGCTAACCAAACTGGTAGCAATGCAGTGTGGAGAAGGATTTCCTGGTGTGTATTAGGGATGGTTTTCTGGACCAATATGTCGAGGAACCAACTAGGGAGCTGGCCATCTTAGACTGGGTGATGTGTAATGAGAAAGGGCTAATTAGCAATCTTGTTGTGCGAGGCCCCTTGGGGAAGAGTGACCATAACATGGTAGAATTCTTTATTAAGATGCAGAGTGACACAATTAATTCAGAAACTAGGGTCCTGAACTTAAGGAAAGGTAACTTAGATGGTTTGAGGCGTGAATTGGCTAGAATAGACTGGCAAATGATACTTAAAGGGTTGACGGTGGATAGGAAATGGCAAACATTTAAAGATCACATGGATGAACTTCAGCAATTGTACATCCCTGTCTGGAGTAAAAATAAAACGGGGAAGGTGGCTCAACCGTGGCTAACAAGGGAAATTAAGGATAGTGTTTAATCCAAGGAAGAGGCATATAAATTGGCCAGAAAAAGCAACAAACCTGAGGACTGGGAGAAATTTAGAATTCAGCAGAGGAGGACAAAGGGTTTAATTAAGAGGTGGAAAATAAAGTATGAGAAGAAGCATGCCGGGAACATAAAAACTGACTGCAAAAGCTTCTATAGATATGTGAAGAGAAAAAGATTAGTGAAGACAAACGTAGGTCCCTTGCAGTCGGATTCAGGCGAATTTATAATGGGGAACAAAGAAATGGCAGACCAATTGTACATATACTTTGGTTCAGTCTTCATGAAGGAAGACACAAATAACCTTCCGGAAGTACTAGGGGACCGAGAGTCTAGTGAGAAGGAGGAACTGAAGGATATCCTTATTAGGTGGGAAATTGATGGGATTGAAGGCCGATAAATCCCCGGGGCCTGATAGTCTGCATCCCAGAGTCCTTAAGGAAGTGGCCCTGGAAATAGTGGATGCATTGGTGATCATTTTCCAACAGTCTATCGACTCTGACTCAATTCCTATGGACGGGAGGGTAGCTAATGTAACACCACTTTTTAAAAAAAGAGGGAGAAAGAAAGCAGGTAATTATAGACCGGTTAGCCTGATATTAGTCGTGGGAAAAATGTTGGAATCAATTATTAAGGATGAAATAGCAGCGCAGTTGGAAAGCAGTGACAGATTGGTCCAAGTCAGCATGGATTTATGAAGGAGAAATCATGCTTGACAAATCTTCTGGAATTTTTTGAGGACGTAACTTGTAGAGTGGACAAGGGAGAACCAGTGGATGTGGTGTATTTGGACTTTCAAAAGGCTTTTGACAAAGTCCCACACAAGAGCTTGGTGTGCAAAATCAAAGCACATGCTATTGGGGGTAATATAATGTCGTGGATCGAGACCTGGTTGGCAGACAGGAAGCAGAGAGTCAGGATAAACGGGTCCTTTTCAAAATGGCAGGCAGTGGCGAGTGGAGTGCCACAAGGCTCAGTGCTGGGACCCCAGCTCTTTACAATATACATCAATGATTTGGATGAAGGAATTGAGTGTAATATCTCCAAGTTTGCAGATGACACTAAACTGGGTGGTGATGTGAGCTGTGAGGGGGACGCTAGGAGGCTGCAGGGTGACTTGGACAGGTTAGGTGAGTGGGCAAATGCAAGGCAGATGCAGTATAATGTGGATAAATGTAAGGTTATCTATTTTGGGAGCAAAAACACGAAGACAGAATATTATCTGAATGGCGGCAGATTAGGAAAAAGGGAGGTGCAACGAGACTTGGGTGTCATGGTTCATCAGTCATTGAAAGTTGGCATACAGGTACAGCAGGCGGTGAAGAAGGCAAATGGTATGTTGGCCTTCATAGCTAGGGGATTTAAGTATAGGAGCAGGGAGATCCTACTGCAGTTGTACAGAGCTTTGGTGAGGCCTCACCTGGAATATTGTGTTCAGTTTTGGTCTCCTAATCTGAGGAAGGACGTTCTTGCTATTGCGGGAGTGCAGCGAAGGTTCACCAGACTGATTCCCGGGATGGCAGGACTGATGTATGAGGAGAGACTGGATCAACTGGGCCTTTATACATTGGAGTTTAGAAGGATGAAAGGGAATCTCATAGAAACATATAACATTCTGACGGGACGGGACAGGTTAGATGCGGGTAGAATGTTCCCGATGTTGGGGAAGTCCAGAACCAGGGGACACAGTCTTAGGATAAGGGGTAGGCCATTTAGGACTGAGATGAGGAGAAACTTCTTCACTCAGAGAGTTGTTAAGCTGTGGAATTCCCTGCCGCATAGAGTTGTTGATGCCAGTTCATTGGATATATTCAAGAGGGAGTTAGATATGGCCCTTACGGCTAAGGGGATCAAGGGGTATGGAGAGAAAGCAGGAAAGGGGTACTGAGGTGAATGATCAGCCATGATCTTATTAATGGTGGTGCAGGCTCGAAGGGCCGAATGGCCTATTCCTGCATCTATTTTCTATGTTTCTATGTTTCTATGACCTATTTCCCTTAGCAGACGGGTCAATAACCAGGGGGCATAGATTTAAAGGAGTTGGCAGAATGATTAGAGGGGAGATTAGGAAAAAAAATGTCACCCAAAGGTGGTGGGGGTCTGGAACTCACTGCCTGAAAGAGTGATAGAGGCAGAAACTCTCATAACATTTAAAAAGTACTTGGATGTGCAGTTAAAGAGCCATATCCTACAGAGCTACGGACCTAATGCTAGAAGGTGGGACTAGGTTAGGTGGCTCTTTTTCGACTGGCACGGGCACAATGGGCTGAATGGCCTCCTGTGTCGTAATTTTTCTATGATTCAATGACATCCATAGACACCCGCCTATCTACCACGTTAATTATTAGGTTAGGGCTTTCTTGCGCTACTGAATAGACTTGAACATAAAAGAACACTTAATGACTCACCTTGTCTCGATGAGCAGGGTGAACCTGTTTGCTAGCACACAAATAGTGGAATCCCAGTTTAATTTTGGAGAATTTCAAGTCAGTTTCTACATTCAAGCGACTTATATACTTGATTTTGATGTAAGTAAACAAATTAAAACGCACTTCACACAGGTATGTGAGGCAAAAGTGAAGCCGCTCTTGGGACAACTCAGAAATCTTTTTGAGTTGAGAACCAGAACTGGTCAAGAGGCATGATATCAAACTTCTCTCTCCAGAGTCACTAGCAACCTCAATTAAATTCTCTTTTAGACTCATTGCACTCTTAGCCATTGCTATGAATTCCCCTGAAAATGGATTTTGAACTTGGGCAAAATCCTACAATTCATTCATCTCTTGGGTAAATATTTGCCTAAGTTTGTGCAAAACTGTGAGAAATGTTCCAGAATTACATCTTTAACTTCTAGAGCCATCCATAATGACGGGAACATTAGTTATATAGGGCTCAATTTTCCCGGGTCATTTGCGCCGTTTTTTGGGCATATTTTTTCCCAAGTTTCCCCCTGCGATTTGCGGTGGCGTACTGACTTAGTTACGATTTTTCTAGGCCAGTTTTTTTTTACGTCATGTCTACACTGGTTTTTATAATTTTTCGCAGTTTTGCCAACATTTTTTCCTCCTAGGTCGACGTATCTGGTCACTCCCGAAAAACCTTCTGGGCACTTAAGAAAACCAGCGCACATTGACAAAGCGCACAGCGCACAAAGACACCATTGTTTTCAAATCGAAGATTTTGGAGGGGATCAAGAACACTGTAAAAACCAATAATAAAGTTAAACTTTTTTTACCTGTCAACGTAGTAAATGGAAGTTTGTTGGATTTCAGAAGTTTTCTCTTTTTTTATGCACATGCCACCACCGAACGCCTTGAAGCAGGGCTGGTGGGTCATAGCTTTGGCCGCACCGGGACACGAGCTCGGGGCTCGGCTAGAAAACAAACCGTGGGGGCGGGGGTGGGTGGAAGGAGAGAGAGAGGGAGCGAGGTGCCGATAGGAGGGCTTTGAGCCTGGGGAGCGAGGTGCCAATCGGAAGGTTTCTGAAGACTGCAATGAGTTGGGGGGGGGGGGTGCGGGAGAGAGAGAAGGGGAGAAGTTACAAGACTGCAATTAGTTAAGTGGGGGGGAAAGAGGAAAAGTCACAAGACTGCAATTAGTTAAGGGAGGAGGAAAGAGAAGTCAAGTCATAAGACCTTGGGTGTGGTCCATCCATACAGACCTTGGGGAGAGAGAACTGTGAACCTGTCCTGTCTACTGTCCTGCAGTTTTTAGCTTCTTTCAAAGGTTAAATTTAAGTCGGGGGGCAATACTGACAATGCCATAGCTTGTGCGAGCCTTCTGCATCATGGTGCTACGTAGGAGACAATTGATTCGATGTCAGCGCATCAGGAACAACAGAGCCCGTAGGGTGCTGGGCAGGAGGCCTTACCCAGCTCGGGTATATCGAGACAGATGTTCGTACCTGCACCTGAGTGATGTAGACTGTGTCAGAAGACTGCGTTTCTGCAAAGAGGTTGTAACTGAGATCTGTGAGTTGGTCAAAGCAAACCTGCAACCTAGAAGCATCAGGAGGACTGCTTTGTCAGTTGAAGTGAAGGTTACAGTTGCACATTCATTCTATGCATCCGGCTCATTTCAAGCTACAACTGGGGATGTGTGCGCCATCTCTCAACATGCAACACATGTCTGCATTCGCCAGGTGACAGCTGCATTGTATGCGCAGAGGAATGACTTCATAAAGTTCCCCATGACCACCCAAGTAATCCATGATAGGGCTGTGGGCTTCTCCAAGATTGCTGGTTTCCCAAAGGTACAGGGCTGCATTGATTGTACCCACATCGCCTTGCGAGCACCTTTGAAGGATTCTGAGATGTACAGAACAGAAAAGGCTTCCCCTCCATTAATGTACAGCTTGTATGTGACGCTATGCATCGTATCATGTCAGTCGATGCAAGATACCCTGGGAGCACCCATGATGCGTTCATCCTACACGACGGTGTTAGATCGGCCATGTTTCAGCAGCAACCAGAAGGGCAGAGCTGGCTACTGGGAGACAAAGGGTATGGCCTCGCCACCTGGCTCATGATGCCCTACGCGTAACCCGGACGGAAGCTGACCGTGAACATAGCATGACGCGCAGCATCATAGAGACAACCATTGGCATCTTGAAACAGCGTTTCCTATGCCTGAACCATTCCGGAGGCTACTTGCTGTACTCCCCTGAGATTGTTGGTCAGTTCACTGTTGTGTGATGCATGCTGCATAACTTAGCCATCATGAGGCAGCAGCACCTGGTAGTGGAAGACCCACCTGCGGTGAGAGTGGCTGATGATAATGATGCAGAAGATGTAGATGACGAGCAGGAGGAGGACGAGGAGGAGGAGGACGACGAGGATGAGGAAGCCATGCAAGTGCCTGAGGCTGGAGCACGACGGCAGAGGAGGGTGGGCCATCATGCCCCTTTGATAGAGTATTCAAACAGGCTCATTTGGACAGACTGTGAAAATTTCACAGACCCCCAAGTCAAGGCTGCTACATGCAGTTCGGCATGTTGCATTAACTCATCAATCAACTTGACATTTTCGGACCTTGGGTAGCGAGCCAATTAAAACGTTAAAAGACTTTCAACTGAGCCAATAAGGTCAAAGAAGGCGAGTTCTTTTCTGTAAATTGATCCAGGTATAAAATACAGCCATTTTGACCATGTGTCTCAGTAAGACAAAGAAACTGGCAATCAGCCAGCAGCTTGTTACTCTCTGCCAAGATTAAAAAAGTTAAAACTACCATCGGAGTTTGTATTTCATTGGAAATTAAGAGATCTAACACCCTTTAACGATTGCTCGAGCCTTGTGCCAGCAGCTCATCCATGAATGCTTTACTGATGCCTGAGGGCTCAGCAACAACTATTCCACATGGACCATGTTTACTGTTTGGAGCTGTTCCATAATGTTGTGCTATGTTAATGGAACAAACAATGGAAATTATTCAATTCAATTTTAATGTAAAATATATTTTATTCAAAAGTTTAACAAACAAAGTTTGTTTAACAAAGTTTGCACTTAACTTTAATAACATTATTCTTGTATCAAACTTTACTTTAAGATCAGTCTTTAAGATCACTTAAAAACTTTAAGATCACTTACAAACTTTTAAACTTGTAAATTTGCATAACTTACAAAAAACGTTTAATTTGAAACAGTTACAACAGTAACAACAATAATAACAACAACAACAACTGCAAAGAAAGGCTGCACCCACCCATCTCTCCTCCACCTTACTCTAAGACTGCCTGCTGCGCATGGTCTTGAACATGCCACCGCCCCTGCCCACAGGCGGTGGCGCAGTGTTTCTGGGCTTGGTACCAATACCAAGCTTATTCTTTCTAAGATCTTGGGTACTGCGCACCTGTTGAGGTGGGGGTGGGAGGGGTGGGGCTTTGGCAATCGGCAAATTGGAGGGCCCGGCTTTGGGCTCTTTAGAGGCTGGTGTTGGGATTGGAGTGGGAGTGACGTTGATTCTGTCAATGGGCACGGGATCTGGGCGTGTTCCGTTATTGCAGCAGCTAACTCCAACATGTCTTCCCTCATGCGCCCTGACAGTGTCTCAACGACCCGCAACATTCCCTCCCTCATGTTGAGCAAAACTGTCTGAACTACCTGCAACATTCCCTCCCTCATGGTCAGTGACGTGGTTTGCACTACCTCTGACATTCCCTCCCTGATGGTAACTGACAGCGCATCAGCTACCTCTGAAATTCCCTCCCTCATGGCCACTATTCCCTCACTGATGGTCCCGGACATCGTTCCCATTTCTCGTGTCATTGCTATTACTTCTCCCGACAGTCCCGCCACCTCATCACTCACCCCACAGATGGCATCCAGGAGTGATTGGGTAAGGTCAATGCTCTCCACACTCAATGACATCATCTGAACCACATCTGTTAGATTCTGCACCTCAGGAGAGCCCAGCCGAGCTCTCCTTCCCCTCCTCCCCATGGGTGTGGCTTGCACCCGACCACTGGGACCCGCAACCTCGGAAGGTGGGAAACCATGGAATGGCCCACCAGCACTCAAACCACGTCACGGAAGGGAGTGTCACCACAATAAGCGGCACCTTCTCCAAAGTCAATAAAATAGTGGGGGCTCCATCCAACTCCATCCCCTCCCCCCCCCCCCCCCCCCTCCATGTTCTTGGTCTGGAGGGTTGGATTGGAAGATGTTCTCTTCAGGCTTGTCCGCGTCTGAATCTTCTTCTGCATCGTCAGGGTTGGCCTCAAGTTCTGCAAAATATAACAGAACAGTTAAATGGTTAGCAGCAGAGGAGGGGGCAGGGTGGGTGGCATGAGTAGGCTCACATAGCGCAGGCCAGGCAACAGGCAGATTTGAAGGACCACAATGAATTTTCAGGACTTACCCTCTCCCTCGAGTGTGGGCCCAGCTTGTGCAGTGGTGATTGCTTTTCTCCAGGCAGGACCCATCAAAGCAGCGACCCTCTCTTCCAATGGTGTCAGTGGGTGCAGATTTGCCGGGCCTCCTCCTGATCAAGTTCTTTCCCTTTTATTATGTACCACCTTCCTTTGCAAAGATGAAAACCTAACTTTTTAAGAGAGGGTGTCTTTCTGCTAGGTGGGACATATATAGATGGTCACATTTACAATTGCAATTCCAGTTAATAAATGAACTGCTTGACCAAGGTCCTGCCACTTCTTTTTAAACTGGCCTCCAGATCTCATGGTGGTCACCATTGCACAGTAATCTTCTGCAACTTGGTTCCAGTGTTTCTTCATTTCTTTTGGTGGAACTTTTATGTGACCTCTGCTGGTGTCCAGCTCCTGCCATCTGTTCTCAATCACAGTAACTAGTGCCTCCACTTCTCCCTGTAAGAAATTCTTGGTCCTTGAACCGCGTTGCATCTTGTACTATTGCAGCTGTGATTTTTCCAATGTTCTCACACAGCACTCAACGTTCTCACACACACAACTGGCTCTTTAAAAATGGCCGATTGCCAACTCGGAGCTGTACAGTGCGTCCATTGCAACGATGTCAGAAACTTAACTTTTTTTTCCTGCGCATGCGCAGAAGGTGCGGCATTGTATTTCGGTGCAGACAGCAGGCTCCATCCCGAGGCGACTGGATATGATGTGTGGTACCAAATTCGAATTATAAATCGGGAAAACATTGGCAAATTATTTCCGGCGCATTTCTGGCCTAGAAAAACGGGCGTAACTCTGGCAAAACACCAGAAAATGGGCTTGGGCAAAATTGAGCTCAAAGTCTTGTAGCAAAAGTTTTTGGGGAAAAGCTCTGTACTTTTTAATGCTTAATGAAAATGTTACAGTTCTTAGCTTGCACAGGAAGGTTACGTTCACTGAACTTGTCAAACATGTCGGCCAAATAGCCCTGTAAAACCTGGAAGCGCAGTTGAGGAGGCGATGAACTGGTGATTCAGAGTCAATCAAAAACATATGGCACTCCTAGTTTGCAGATTCTTGCCAAAACTTTATCATGAGACAGCCACCGAACATTTGAATGAAACAGAAGTTGCCAGTGTAAGTGTTACATCTGTAATACACTTATGAATGACTCCACGAGGCAATGTGTTGCACTCAAACTGTAGTGACCTTGGTCCTTCATTCGTAACTCCAGAGTGAGGCACAAGCATGGTGGGCAGCCTTTTATACTGGGTCCTGCACACCTATGCAGGTGACCCTCAGATCTCCCACTGCAGTACCCTCTGGTGGACAGCCTCTCCACAGGGGCAGGAAAACCCCGGTCTCCACCAGTTGCACCCTCTAGTGGTGCCAGCATAAAATATACTCAGTGTAAACCTTATTCATCGTACATTAGGTAACAAGTCTCCATCTTATGCAACAATAGAGTGACTACACAGAGAGTATATCAGTCTGCATATATAACAGTAAGGATCCCATTTCTTCATATTGCATTGAGAAGAGGCATGAGTTCAGTGGTCAAGCTTTTATGTGGTTCACAACTTCAATAGCAGCAATTTTGACAGACAGATCTTTTGACGTGGTATTTGCAGTTAGCGTCTCCCTGTGTATACTACAATCTTCTTAGGCAGTCCCCCAAAGTCAAGGATGACTTGTTTCCACACTAATGTGAGTTCTAAGTTGACTAATGAGTCCAATGCGGAATCTACAGACTCTGTCACAGGTGGGGCAGGTGGTGGTTTAAGGGATGGGTGGGTGGGGTGTTTGATTTGTCGTGCGCTCCTTCCGCTGCTTATACTTGGCTCCTGCGTGCTCCCGGCGGAGAAACTCGAAATGTTCGGCGCCATCTCGAATGCTTTTCTTCCACTTTGAGTGGCTCTTGGGCCAGGGATTCCCACAAGTCAGTGGGGATGTTACATTTTTCAAGGAAGCTTTGAAGGCGTCCTTGAAGCGTTTTCTCTGCTCTACTGAGACTCGCTTGCCGTGACAGAGCTCGGAGTAGAGTGCTTGTTTCGGGAGCCTTGTATCGGGTATGCGGACAGTGTGGCCCATCCATCAGAGCTGATTGAGCATGATTAATGCCTCGATGCTGGGTATTTTGGCCTAAGAGAGAACACTGATGTTGGTACGCCTATCCTGCCAAAGGATTTGCAGGATTTTGCGGAGGCAGCGTTGATGGTACAGAGGGGACAGAGTGTAGTGTAACAAAATTTGCAGATGACACAAAGATTAGTGGGAAAGCGGGTTGTGTAGAGGACACAGAGAGGCTGCAAAGAGATTTAGATAGGTTCAGCGAATGGGCTAAGGTTTGGCAGATGGAATACAATGTCGGAAAGTGTGAGGTCATCCACCTTGGGAAAAAAAAACAGTAAAAGGGAATATTATTTGAATGGGGAGAAATTACAACATGCTGCGGTGCAGAGGGACCTGGGGGTCTTTGTGCATGAATTCCAAAAAGTTAGTTTGCAGGTGCAGCAGGTAATCAGGAAGGCGAATGGAATGTTGGCCTTCATTGCGAGAGGGATGGAGTACAAAAGCAGGGAGGTCCTGCTGCAACTGTACAGGGTATTGGTGAGGCCGCACCTAGAGTACTGCGTGCAGTTTTGATCATCTTACTTAACGAAGGATATACTAGCTTTGGAGGGGGTACAGAGACGATTCACTAGGCTGATTCCGGAGATGAGGGGATTACCTTATGATGATAGATTGAGTAAACTGGGTCTTTACTCGTTGGAGTTCAGAAGGATGAGGGGGGATCTTATAGAAACATTTAAAATAATGAAAGAGATAGACAAGATAGAGGCAGAGAGGTTGTTTCCACTGGTCGGGGAGACTAGAACTAGGGGGCACAGCCTCAAAATACGGGGGAGCCAATTTAAAACCTAGTTGAGAAGGAATTTCTTCTCCCAGAGGGTTGTAAATCTGTGGAATTCTCTGCCCAAGGAAGCAGTTGAGGCTAGCTCATTGAATGTATTCAAGTCACAGATAGATAGATTTTTAACCAATAAGGGAATTAAGGGTTACGGGGAGCGGGCGGGTAAGTGGAGCTGAGTCCACGGCCAGATCAGCCATGATCTTGTTGTATGGCGGAGCAGGCCGAGGGGCTAGATGGCCTACTCCTGTTCCTAATTCTTATGTTCTTATGTACTTCTCCAGTGCTTTGAGGTGCCCACTGTATGTATACAACAGGAGCACTATACCCAGTGCAGTGCAACAGTTTTCACCTGAACAACAAGTCCACTGTTGAGGTTAGTCATGGCTTTTGCTCTCAATGTTTTTATCTGTCATGTTGCCATAAAATTTTGAACTATTGCTCAGTAGCAAACTAAAGTGTTGTCTTTGATTTGATGAGCTGATTTATTGAACAAAAACCATCATTTGTGTTACACTGGACCAGTCATTACTCTTAAATTTGGAGTGCGAAGAAAGGGCTTTGCATCGCTGCTTCGACTTACTGCTCCTCGACATCTGCTATATCAGGAATTTTGCGGCTAACCGTGTTGTCAAATAGTGGGATGAGACTTAGGTGATCATCAACTTTTCTTCCACATACATTCGATGCCATTTCAATCTCTGCTGGCAGTACAAGACTATCACCAATTGTATGACATTTTCCACTTCTTGGTATTTGACATGAGACAGCATAGGATGCTTCAAGTGCTTAGGCAGGGTGCTTTGATTGCACTTTGATTTTTTTAAATTCCTTCTGGGATGTGGGCATCGCTGGCAAGGCCAGCATTTATTGCCCATCCCTAATTTCCCTTGAGAAGGTGGTGATGAGTTGTCTTCGTGAACCACTGCAGTCTGTGAGGTGAAGGTCCTCCCACAGTGCTGTTAGGGAGGGAGTTCCAGGATTTTGACCCAGCGACAATGAAGGAATGGTGATATATTTCCAAGGCAGGATGGTGTGTAACTTGGAGGAGAACTTTCAGGGATGGTGTTCCCATGCCCCTGCTGCCCTTGGCCTTCTAGGCGGTAGAGGTCGTGGGTTTGGAAGCTGCTATCGAAGAAGCTGTGGTGAGTTTCTGCAGTGCATCTTGCAGATGGTACACACTGCAGCCATGGTGTGCCGGTGGTGGAGGGAGTGAATATTTAAGGTGGTGGATGGGGTGCCAATCAAGTGGGCTGCTTGTTCGTGGATGGTGTTGAGCTTCTTGAGTGTAGTTGGGGCTGCACTCATCCAGGCAAGTGGAGAGTATTCCACCACACTCCTGTTTTGTGCCTTGTAGATGGTGGGAAGGCTTTGGGGAGTCAGGAGGTGTGACACTCGCCACAGAATACCCAGCCTCTGACCTGCACTTGTTGCCATAGTATTTATGTGGCTGGTCCAGATTAAGTTTCTGGTCAATGGTGACCCCCAGGATGTTGATGATTGGGGATTCGGTGATGGTAATGCCGGTGGTTAGATGCTCACTTGTTAGATTTGATCATTGCCTGGCACTTATGTGGCACAAATATTACTTGCCACTTATCAGCCCAAGCCTGAATGTTGTCCAGGTCTTGCTGCATGCGGGCACGGACTGCTTCATTATCTGGGGAGTAGCGAATGGAACTGAACTCTGTGCAATCATCAGTGAACATCCCCACTTCTGACCTTGTAATGGAGGGAAGTTCATTGATGAAGCAGCTGAAGATAGTTGGGCCGAGGACACTGCCCTGAGGGACTCCTGCAGCGATGTCCTGGGGTGGGATGATTGACCTCCAACCACCACAACCATCTTCCTTTGTGCTAGGTATGACTCCAGCCAGTGGAGAGCTTCCCCCCACCCCCCCCCCCCCCCACCTTCTGATTCCCATTGACTTCAATTTTACCAGTGCTCCTTGATGACACACTCAGTCAAATGCTGCTTTGATGTCAAGGGCAGTCATTCTCACCTCATCTCTGGAATTCAGTTCTTTTGTCCCTGTTTGAACCAAGGCTGTAATGAGGTCTGGAGCTGAATGGTCCTGGCGGAACCTAAGCTGAGCATCAGTGAGCAGGTTATTGGTAAGTGCTGCTCGATAGCACTGTCAATGGCACCTTCCATCACTTTGCTGATAATTGAGAGTAGACTGATGGAGTGGTAATTGGCTGGATTGAATTTGTCCTGCATTTTGTGGGACAGGACATACCTGGGCAGTTTTCCACATTGTCACGTAGATGCCAATATTGTACTGGAACAGCTTGGTTAGAGGCACAGCTAGTTCTGGAGCACAAGTCTTCAGCACGACAGCCGGGATGTTGTCAGGACCCGTAGCCTTTGCTGTATCCAATGCGCTGAGCCATTTCTTGATTTTTAAAAAAATGTCAAAATATACTTTATTCATATAAAAATTTGTACAGTACATTCAAAAGCAGTTCAGTACATTTAGCTGCGGTCAGCAATCCCAACGGCAGTTCCGTTCGATACATTTCCTTGCTTTTCATTTCAAGTACAATTTGGTACAATATGGGATACATTGTAGTACATTCGACAAATTACATTACATGTGTCACTATACAGTACACGGAATGGGTAACGATACATTTACATTTTTTCTTTTCAACGTGCATTACGAAACAGACCTTGCAATGTACATGGCACTACATAGGTGTTTACTGATCATGGTGCTCCATGTACACAAAAAAGAAGTTACAAGTACAGCCCGAGGGGAGTTTTGTACTGCTTCCTGCCCCAGGGTTTACCGTGGCAGAAGGGCTTTAAACTGTGGCCCTTCCCCACCGTGCCTTTGCGGCGGCTGCACCAATTTTAAGTGCGTCCCTCAGCACGTAATCCTGGATCTTGGATTGCGCCAGTCTGCAACATGCAGACGTGGACACCTCCTTGCTCTGGAAGACCAGCAAGTTTCGGCAAGACCAAAGAACGTCTTTGACCATTTCTTGATATCACATGAGTGAATTGAATTGGCTGAAGACTGGCTTCTGTGACGGTGGGGACCTCAGGAGGAGGCTGATATGGATCATCCACTCGGTACGACTGGCTGAAGTTGAAAGAAATTTGAAAAAAATGTCATGTTTTTTTCTTTGAGGTCAGGATATTTGTTTTAAATTTAACAATTTGACATTAATATATTTGTATATCAGGGTTCTCATTTCTAATTGCAGTGTTGCATTCAAATGAGAATAAATATGATTTTTCCTTTTAATGCATTATTGGAACAGTTGAGCTTCAACAAAAAAGTTCTTCATTCATCGAAAACGCGATTTGTCTCTCGCAGAGACACAGGCTGACAAATACTTTATGAATTGTACAGAGACTTTCAAGAAGCACTATGGGGTTAAGATGATGAGAGTGCAGAAGTAAAATGTTGCCAATATTCCAGAAACCAATTTGTTGGTTTCACCTAAAATGCTATATATCTCCTCAATCTTAAGCTTTATACCAACTGGCACTGCTACTGTAATTTACTAAAAGGAAGAAAGCAACTCAAATGATAGAAATACATCAATTCCATTTCACCAGATTCTGAACCCTCCAATGCAATGGCACCCACTGATGCATCAAACTCTTCCCAACATTAACAGTATAGTTGGGGTTAAATCAGTGTTCTCCTGTCCTACTTCCAGAAGTCACCATCCCCATTGCTGAAACTAGGATTTCTCATGCGTGCAACTTTGTTCAATGTCTCTTATAGGCACTGCCTTTGATAACCATGGCTCTTGTACAATGGTAAATGTTGTGGGTGATTTTTTTTGTTAGATTTGTTTTATTGACTGTTGTAATCTTGATTTAGATAATAAATTGATTAAATGGATATGATTTCTAATTATATGTATAAAAACTAATGTTGTACCAAGGCATTACCCCATCATTGAAAGTCTGAGGTGCACAGCAGGTGCATCTTATCTATCTTTATCAGAACACTTGTATTTATATAGCGCCTTTAACGTAGTAAAACACCTGAGACACTTCATTATAGGCAGTCGCTCGAAATCGAGGAAGACTTGCTTCCAATCTAAAAGTGAGTTCTCAGATGACTGTACTGTCCAATACGGGAATGACAGTCTCTGTCACAGGTGGGACAGACAGTCGTTGAAGGAAAGGGTTGGTGGGGAGTCTGGTTTGCCGCACGCTCCTTCCATTGCCTGCGCTTGTTTTCTGCATGCTCTCGAGGTGCTCAGCGCCTGCCCGGATGCTCTTCCTCCACTTAGGGTGGTCTTTGGCCAGGGACTCCCAGGTGTCAGTGGGGATGTTGCACTTTATCAGGGAGGCTTTGAGAGTATCCTTGAAACGTTTCCTCTGCCCACCTGGGGCTCGCTTGCCATGTAGGAGTTCTGAGTAGAGCGTTTGCTTTGGGAGTCTTGTGTCGGGCATGTGGACAGTGTGGCCCGCCCAACGGAGCTGGTCGAGTGTGGTCAGTGCTTCGATGCTGGGGATGTTAGCCTGATCGAGAACACTGACGTTGGTGCGTCTGTCCTCCCTGGGGATTTGCAGGATCTTGCGGAGGCATCATTGGTCCTATTTCTCCAGCGATTTGAGGTGTCTACTGTATAGGGTCCACGTCTCTGAACCATACAGAAGGGCAGGTATCACTACAGCCCTGTAGTCCATAAGCTTGGTGCCAGATTTGAGAGCCTGATCCTCGAGCACTCTCTTCCTCAGGTGACCGAAGGCTGTGCTGGCACACTGGAGGCAGTGTTGGACCTTGTTGTCAATGTCTGCCCTTGCTGACACTAGGCTCCCAAGGTATGGAAAGTGGTCCACGTTGTCCAAGGCCGTGCCGTGGATTTTAACTACATCATCGTTCTAGCGAGGGATTGCAAGGACATACACAACACCCGCACCATGACAGGAGCCAAGGCGCTTCATAAGTGCGTTCTCAAACAAAATTTGACACCAAGCCACATTAAGTAGCTATCAGGACAGAAAGTCTTGATATCAGGAAGTGTGTCTTAAAGGAGGAACGAGAGATAGAAATGCGAAGCGGTTTAAGGAGGGAATTCCAGAGCGTAGGGCCGAGGCTGCTGAAGGCACGGCAGCAGAGTTTTGGGTGAGCTCCAGTTTACATAAGGTGAAAGCTGGGAGGTCGGGCAGGAGAGCGCTAGAATGGTCAAGGGAAGAGATAACCAAAGGCATGGAGGAAGGTTTCAGCAGCGGATAGGCTGAGGCAGCAGCAGGGTCGCGCTTCCCATTGGTCGGGTCCGGGTCCGCGCTTCCCATTGGTCGGGTCCGGGTCCGGGTCCGCGCTTCCCATTGGTCGGGTCCGGGTCCAGCGCTCCCACCCGCTCGGTGACTTTCTGACCCACTGAGGGCGGCGGGTTTTGTATCCGCGTTTCTTATTGGCTGCTGATATGAAAACGCGAATTCTATTGGTCGATGCGATTCGGCCCTCAATGCACGTGTTTCCGCATTTATCACGCGGGGCGGCGTCTAAATATAATCGGCGTCAAAAACAATTGGTAACCTGAGGGAGTGAAGGACTGACCCCGACAGTCGCTGTCTTCCCGGCCTGTGAGTTAACTCCCGACCAACCGCAATGGCCACCATGCTGAGTCTCAGGCGGCTTCTAGCTAGGAGCCACGCGGGGTGAGTCTCTGGTCCGCGGGTGCTGGGAGTAGGCGGCGGGCCGGTCAGCGGGCGCTGGGAGCAGGCGGCGGGCCGGTCAGCGGGCGGGAAAGGAATAGGTCCTCTCCCAGAACCATGTTCCGGTGCGGGCAGTGGGGAATCCACTCGCTACAGGGAGATACTGGGAAGTTGCACCACGGGAAGGACCGGCCATTCGGCCCAACCAGTCGCTGCCAGCATTTACCCTTCACTGAGCTCCCACCAGCCCTGCTCCCAGATCTCAAGGTCGTACACAGAAGCACAGCCAAAACACGGACACTGAGCCAACAAAAGTGATCTTTGGAGGAGTGATGGAAAGTTTGGTCGAAGAGGAATTTCATGGAGGACCGAATGGCGTGGGAGGGAATTTAAATGTGTGGCTGGCGGGTGGGTCGAGAGGTCAGATTCTGTGGGAAGGAGTGTTATGGATGGAGGGAGATAGGGGAAAAGAAAAATATTTGCATTTATATAGTGCCTTTCTTGACCACCGGTTGTCCCAAAGTGCTTTAAAGCTAACGATGAACTTTTTTTTGACGGTAGTCACTTGTAATGTAGGAAATGGACAGCCTGCGTCTGCACACATATAGAGGCCGCAATCCAGGACATAGTCGACGTATTTATTGAGGCATCCGAAAGCATGGGCCTTACGCTAAACATCCATAAGAGAAAGGTCCTCCACCAGCCTGTCCTCACCACACAGCACTGCCCCCCCCCCCCCCCCAGTCATCACGATCCACGGCGCGGCCCTGGACACCGTGGACCACTTCCCATATCTCGAGCCTCCTATCAACAAGAGCAGGCATCGACGACGAGATCCAACACTGCCTCCAGTGCGCCAGTGCAGCCTTCAGTCGCCTGAGGAAAAGAGTGTTTGAAGACCAGACCCTCCAAACTGCCACCAAGCTCATGGTCTACCGGGCTGTAGTAATACCTGCTGGGCTGTAGTAATACCTGCCCTCCTGTATGGCTCAGAGACATGGACCATGTACAGTAGACACCTCCAGTTGCTGGAGAAATATCACCAAAGATATCTCTAAGATCCTACAAATCCCTTGGGAGGACAGGCACACCAACATCAGCATCCTCACTCCGGCCAACATCCCCAGCATTGAAGCTCTGACCACACTCGATCAGCTCCGCTGGGCAGGCCACATAGTCTGCATGACAGACACGAGACTCCCAAAGCAAGTGCTCTACTCTGAGCTCCTTCATGGCAAACAAGCCAAAGGTGGGCAGCAGAAACGCTACAAGGACACCCTCAAAGCCTCACTGATAAAGTGCAACATCCCCACTGACACCTGGGACTCCCTGGCCCAAGACCGCCCTAAGTGGGGGAAGTGCATCCGAGATGGCGCTGAGCAACTCTAGTTTCAACGCCGAGAGCATGCAGAAATTAAGCGCAGGCAGTGGAAAGAGCGTGTGGCAAACCTGTCCCACCTGTGACAGAGTCTGTGGCTCTCGTATTGGACTATTCAGCCACCAAAGAACTCACTTCAGGAGTGGAAAAATGTCTTCCTCGATTCTGAGGGACTGCCTATGATTGGATTGAGGAAATGGAAGGGTAAAACCACAAGTTTTAAATATGATGTGAATTTTAAAATTTGAGTTGTTAGGGGGCCAATGTAGATCAGTGAGGGTGGGTGAGCGGGAATTGACGTGGGTTAGGACACGGGCAGTGAGTGTTGAATGAGCTGAAGTTTATGGTGATGGGAGGATGGCCAGGAGAGCGTTGGAATAGTCGGGGTCAAATAGGGTGCTGAGATTGCAAACAGTCTGGTTTAACTTGAGACTTTCTGGGAGGGGGGGGGATAGAATCAGTGGCAAGGGTAAGGAGTTTTTGTGGAGGCCAAAGATGATGGCTTCCGCCTTCCCAATGTTTATACGGAGCGGATTGGGGCTCTTCCAAGACTGGGGAGGAGTCCCGAGAAGTGTGCGGTAGAGTTCGGTGTCAATGTATATGTGGAAGCTGACCCTAATGTCTTCAGATGTTGTTACTAATGATGAAGAGGATTGGACAAAGCCTAGACCTTGGTGTGACTCTGGAGGTAATGGTGTGGAAGAGAAGTCATTGCTGTTGATACTCTGGCTACGATTTGATGGGTAAGAGTTGAATCAAGCGAGGGCAGTCCCGCTCAGCTGTACAGCGTGAGGAGAATCTGTCGAAAGCTGCAGAGCGGACCAGGAGGGAAAGGGCACCACACTCCGCCACAGTATGTCCTTTTGTGAATTTGATTGGAGCCACTACAGTGTTGGGGCAGAGCTGAAAATCTGATTTTTTTTTTAGAGATTCAAATGTGGAGTTGGGGGAACGATGGATACTGATTTGGGAGGTGATCATTTGTTCAGGAGCTTTGCAGAGGAAAGGAGGTTGGAAATGGGTGGTATTGTACAAAGACAGGTCAGCTTTTTTTGATCTGACGGCTGCTGTTTTGAAAGGGAAACATTTACAATGTCAGCCAGCATGCAGGTGTGGAAGGAAAGTTGGGTAGTTAGCAGTTTAAAGGGAATGGGGTCATGGAAACGGGTCCCCTGATGAGCTCAAAGAGGGCATATGGGGAAATAGGTGAGAAACTTGGAGGGCAGGGGGAAGCCTGGGGGAGGTTTGGCTTTCTGGTCCAGGGGTGAAGTGGCATGGGGCAGCTGAACAGTGTCTCAATGTTAGTTTTTTTTTAAAAAGCTGACATGCTCTTGTTGGAGTTGAGTGGAGAGTGTAAGGGAGAGGATTTTAAGGACATGGCTGGGAGTTATCTTTGCTCTCCAGGAAAGTCCTGGAATAGAGGGTGGTTTTGGCAGAGAATGAGGCCTGATAGTGCTTGATGTGGTTCAATCTGATATGGCAAAGAATTGCTAAACATGTGTGCCAAATAAGCTTGGGTCGGTGTCCCTTGGATTTGAGGAAGCGAAGATGGATCACTCCTTTCTTGATCACTGTTGTCCCATTGTCGAGGAAATTTTTAAGTTAAATTAACTCGGGCGGAGGCTTTCAGAGTCGTGCTTCGAGAGAATTTTATTTTAAAAAGCGAGATATCTCGGAGAGCCTGCTTGGACCGTACCAAGGCAGAAAACTCTCCTGTACAAGCAAATTGTCCCTATCTTTATACAGAAATAGAATACAGAAATAGAAAAGGAATCTTATTCATTAGTTCCGTGAGTACAAAGGTCGTCTCGGGAGGCACACACTCTATCTGTCCTTGCATAGTTTCTCCCTGTTCACAGTCTGATAAGCAGAATATCAGGAGACTCCCTTTTAATACCGGATAGCCATTTAATTACATTTCTAAGTTTCAAGACTAAAAAGTGTGGGTGTTGTTCTAGTCCTATTATTTCTTTAAATATAGCAAAAACAGAATTTAACCCTTCCCTTTACCATAAGCCATGGATTCATAGATTCTTTCTTCCACACCCATTTAAGTGAACAGTAAGAAATATTTTTTCAATGTGCAAGACCATAACCCCTTTGCCAGTTGTGTTTAGGCTCTTATAACTATAGTGAAAAAGAAGCTGTTGCTACACAGCAACTTGTATTTATATAGCGCCTTTAATGTAGTGGTCCTGTGAAGTGTCAAGCCGCTTCACAAGAGCATTATAAAGCAAAATTCGACAACATGGAGAGGGGGAGCGCGAGAGCGAGAGTGAATCATAGGTGCTCAATGCTCAAGAGGCCGGAGTTCGGGGGGGAAGGTGGAGGTCGGGTGAGGTCACAGAGGAATTTAAAAACGAGGATGAGAATTTTAAAATCCAGGTATTGCTTAACTGGGAGCCAATGTAAGCCAACCAGCACAGGGGTGATGGGTGAACAGGACTTGGTTCGAGTTAGGACACAGACTGCTGAGTTTTGGCTGGCATCAATGATTGGATGTTATCTGGTTAATAATTCAACCTAAGAGTGAACTAATCAATATATGATGCTTTTAAAATCGGTCGTAAAATGAAATGACCAGCTTTGATGTTTAGCAGACAACATTTCCAGGCATTTTGATATTGGGGCTGAAGAGCAGTGTTTAAAATGAAGGATGGGATTGACTAGATAGAAATCGACTGTTTCCAGAAACTGAGGGGTCTAGAACGAGTAGACACAGATATAAGATTCAGTATAAAAGGTTTGTGACCAAGTGGTGAGGCATGTGTGACGCACTCCCAAAATCAGTGGGTGAAGCAGAGAGCATGTCTGCGATTTAGATGGGTGGTTGAAGGAGAGGGGTATAAAGGGACATGGGGATGGGACAGGCATGTGGGATTCAAACACTGTTCATTTGAAGGATACACACCAACATGGCTTGTTTCCATGTTGTAATTTCTATGTAAAACAATCTGACCCAGCAAGAAACCAATTGGTTAGGTGATGAGCAGTTAGGTGGACTTTATAGTGATGACTGGGACCAATGCATGGTCCTGAAATAATAGAGATGCACCTTCTGAAAGCTTGACCAGTGTGTCAAAATTTTAGAGAGTAAAGCTGCCTATGCTTGTAATCATCATCATCATCATCATCATGGGCAGTCCCTGGGAATCGAGGAAGACTTGCTTCCATTCCTGAAATGAGTTCTTTGGTGACTGAACAGTCCAATACGAGAGTCACAGGTGGGACAGATAGTCATTGAGGGAAGAGGTGGGTGGGACTGGTATGCCGCACGCTCTTTCTGCTGCCTGCGCTTGATTTCTGCATGCTCTCCGGTGTTGAGACTCGAAGTGCTCAGCGCCCTCCCGGATGCACTTTCTCCACTTAGGGCGGTCTTTAGCCAGGGACTCCCAGGTGTCAGTGGGGATGTTGCACTTTATCAGGGAGGCTTTGAGGGTGTTCTCGTAACGTAACGTTTCCTCTGCCCACCTTTGGCTCATTTGCCGTGAAGGAGCTCCGCGTCGCGCACTTGCTTTGGGAGTCTCGTGTCTGTCATGCGAACTATGTGGCCTGATCGAGTGTGGTCAGTGCTTTAATGCAGGGGATGTTAGCCAATCGAGACTCTGCCTTTGACTCGAATGTTCTCGACTCCATCCCGCAGCATGCGACCCGCCACCACCTCAGTGGAACCCCAATGTTGCATGAGGTAGGAAAAGCCATAAGACAGCTCAAGGACAACAAGGCTATGGGAGCGGATGGAATCCCTGCTAAAGTGCTAAAGTATGGCGGAGAGGCGCTGTTGTCACGGATCCATGACCTCATCTCTCTCATCTGGAGGAAGGAGAGCATGCCGGGAGATCTCAGAGATGCAGTGATCATGACCATCTTTAAAAAAGAGGACAAGTCCGACTGCAGCAATTCGAGGAATCTCCCTATCATCAGCCACTGGGAAAGTTGACGCTAGAGTCGTCCTCAACTGTCTTCTCACTGTGGCCGAGGAGCTCCTCCCGGGGTCACCGTGTGGATTTCGTCCCCTACAGGGCACAATGGACATGAGCTTTGCAGGGTGACAGCTGCAGGAAAAATGCAGGGAGCAGCGCCAACCTTACAAAGGTCTTTGACACTCAACCGCGAGGGTCTATGGAGCTTGTATTATCAGTGCCTCGCTGTTCATCTGTATATAAAGAAAAATAATTGAACAGTTCAAGTATCCAATGCAGATAAAGCTGTACAACTGGTCTTTCATAGTATTTACTTTGTGATATGGAGCTGAGTTCATTTTGTTTTTTTGTTTAAATGTTAATGATTGGCCTATGGTTTGATATTTTTAAAAAAAAATCTGTAACTGTTTGTTGCAGGTTCCGGTTCCAGTTCCAACACACGGCTGCCGTAGCTGTGAAGAATGAACCGATCCTGGAATTCAAAGCAGGAAGCTCCGAACGGCAAGCCCTAGAGAAGGTCTGGTCATAAGCTTTACTTAACAAAAATAATCATGTATTCATTCTTCTTTGCAAATGTTTTACAAGTCCAACAAGAAGTACAAAAACTGCTTCAATATTGCAGCCAGATGAACAAAGCGATAAGCCGAACAATGGTACTGCTTTCAGAAAGAGATGCATCTTCGCACACTGACCTGAATAAATGTATATGCGGATCTGTGAACCTTCTCATGGTCAGCCTCTTGGCATCAATGCCGTCGGTCCAGCAGGGTTTACTGCAGCATTGTCCGCAATGGATTTTTACGCTATCGTCATTACACTGGGTGTTTTTTTTTTTACTAGTTCTGGGAATTTAGGTGTTGCTGGGAAGGCTGCATTTTATTACCCATCCCTAGTTTCCCCGTGAAGATGTCAGTGGGCTGCCTTCTTGAAGCGCTGCAGTCTGTATGGCGATGGTGCTCTTGTCACTGCTAATTCTTTTTCCCTATTTTTGAACACTGGAATGACTGGCACTTCAGAGAACATTTAGAGTCAACCGTGTAGGGTGGGAGTGGTCCCCTGTCGGAACCGCATTTGTTGGGTGTTTGAGAAGACAGCGCATGTCACGATTCTTGGTCTGGTACTGACCCACAAGTTAAATCCATTTTCACAACTTGCCGTTCTAAGTTGATAGTCCACTGCCATAGCCGCTACATGACCATATCAGATTATTTCTGCTGCATTCTGTTTTTCTAATTTTATGATTGATGCTCAAGATGCCTCCCATCCCACAGCTTCCAAAAGTCAGTTGAGTAGGACTGTCTGAGTGAGCTCATTTCCAATGGGCAGTGCTTAGAATCACATTTTACAGCAAGAGGTAGGCTATTGGATCCATCGGGCTTGTGCTGACTATCCACTTCGTTCCATTCTCCTGTACTTTCCTTATACCCTTTTTCAAATAATTATCTACTTCCCTTTTGGAAGCTTTTATGGATTCTGCTTCCACTGTTCCTGGCACCACATTCCTTGACTTAACAACTTCCTGTGTATGAAAAGAAAAATTCTCCTAACTGCTTCCCTTCATCCCTTTAGTGAGCACGAAACCATTTATTTCTCCCAACTGTCGTCAATTCTACTTAATGAGCCACCAAGAAAATGTATGGTCACGGTGGGAAGGCCAATCCTTTCTCACTCCCCACCCCCACCAGCTGTGGTGCCCTCGAGACATAGTGCTGTATCTGGTTGTTGATTTATTATTGCACTTTAATAGAAGGAACTTATTGATGTGCAGCCCTGGAACGCTCAACAAAGTACTTGGAAGATGGGTTGTCTTTTGTTTTGCTGCTTAAGGATTGTTACTTATTTCTTTGCTACCAAAAAACTCCAGGCTCCCCTGCACCACACTCCATTCTCCAAGCAACAAGCAGGTGACCACTCTTTCTAACAGTCATTGCTGGCATTGCCTGGTTCATTCATCAACTGACTCTCACCCATGCCCAAAAGATAGTTATTTTAGATCTCTAGACAGTAGCAGTCTTCATGGCTCTGATTTCTGCTTCTCTGCGGATTGAAACTGGTCTCGTAAAATACCAGATGTAACTCTGAGCATGTCGATGGCCCAATAATGAACGGTTTGGAAACCAATGACCTCCCCATAGTCATTTTTATAGATCTTCCAAATAGATATTACCAACAATCTGCTCCCAATAACCAGATGACTAACCAACTCTGCCAAAAAAAAAAACCCCTCCATTTGTAGAGCCACCAGATTAAAACTGAACCATGCAACTATTTGTCATGACATACTATTGGGGTGTTAGCAGCCAGCATTTTGCTCTTGAAAGCATTACACTTGTAGTATAGTGCCATGACAAATTGGTTGGCTTTGCTGACGTGCTGTGCATTAGAAGCTGACTACACCGAAATCCCCTGACCTCTTGAGAGTATTACAACCTTAGTGCTGCTCCTCAGAGAGATTGGTTGAAATTGCTAGGGAATGGATGTTCTTGCTTGCAAGTTTATAAGTATTTCCTCAAGCTAATAGAATTCAAAGGTATTTATTGTCTTTTGTTGGAATTAAGAATACAATGCCAACTATTAAAATTACACACACACACTTGCAGTACAAGATACTGGAGAATTAAAACGTTGCAGTTCTCAAGCTCGAAGGGTTAATGGCTGGTGAGGCCTTGTCAAATTTTGAAATATCTATTCTAACATGCCCACCAACCTTTCTTTCACTCTGATTATGAGAATCTGCAGGTTCCACATTATCTTGTCTAATTAGCTGCAATAACTTCAGTTTTTAAACAAGAATCACTCCCCAAGCCTTCACCCTGAATGAACTGTCAAATCAAGTCATTCAACTGGAGACAGTTACAGGAAACAAATGCTCTCTCCAGGGGCATTACACAGCTTTCCTTGGAGGAGCCACTGTCTGAAGCTATGGCTTTTTGATTGTCAAAATGTGTCCATAGATATCTCATTGCTGAGAGATCCATGATAGCTTTCAAATATGAGGGAACAAAGACAGTTATCAGAAAGTAGATGAAATCTGCGGACTATATTGCTAATGTATTATAATAGAAGAAACTCGAATTCCTCGTGGTTTCTTGGTATTGGAAATTTTTGATGGTGATTTCCAATAGGATTGCCTCTGTTGACAAAGCCAACTTATGTTGCTGTTGGTTGTGAACAAAGTTCCCTTGTTTTGGTGCATGGGTCCTTTAGTTGGCTGCGCAGCCCATTCACATTTTCGCAGAAGTATGGTTTCTCCTGTATAAACGGCAGTGAGCGGCCTGCGCAGGATCTCCATACGGCTGCTCAGCTTAGCTGAAACATTGGTTGTGAGTTGCCTTCCTTGGAATTCCTGATCACTGTTGCCAGCAAAAGGAGGAGCTGCAAGGTAATGTGACAATCCTATCTCCTGGCCAAGTGGAAAGCAAAGAAGAATAATTATTGGTATACACTGTAGTCAGCTAACCCTATACAGCACAAATAATTATGCTGTAAACTTATTCCAGTTCAACAACAGCATCTTTGTCCCCTACCATCAATTCTGCTCTTTTGGCATTGACTCTATCCTCCTCTTGGGCATCGTCTTAGGCTGAACAACATTGTTCACAGTCTTGGGATACTATTCAATCCTAAGCTGAGCTCTGAACATCACGTCCTCTCTGTTATCAATGTCACTTCTACCTCGCAACATTGCCTGCCTCTATCTCCGTGCTTCCACTGCTGAAACTCTTTTACGTGCCAATGTTTCCTCCGCATTCAACTAATCTTAACGCTGTCCTTGCTAGCCTTCCCTTTCAGCAACCTGCATTAATTCCAACTTGTTTAAGACTCTGCTGCACATATCCTGTGCTGTAATAAGTTCTGTTCACCCATCGCACTGTCCTCACTGACCTACGTTGGCTCCACCAGGAGTTAGGCAAGGTAACTGAGGACATGGTCGAGAAGTTTTGAAGAGATTTTTGAAGGTAGCAAGAGATGTGGCAAGTTGTAGGTGTTTAGGAAGAGAATTTCAGAGTGCAGGGCCATGATGGCTGAGGGTCCTGTAATTGATGATGGAATAGCGAGCAGGGGAGGAAATGCAGAGTAGGTAAGAATCAGACGACTAGGTGCCGGGGGCGGGTGGGGGGGGGCTGCTGAACTGGGATGCAAGGCTGGATTAGGTTGCAGATTTGAGGTGGCGCTTTTTGTTCCTGTGTGAAGTGCAACAATCTCCGATTTGGGTATGAGATGTGTGCTATCCCATGCTCTGTCCTTTGAATTTGATGAGATTGTCTTTTTGTCAGGTTCTGAATGATCTGAAGGGACAGACACTTGAGGTCCCCTGTGTGGTTGGTGGAGAAACTGTCTGGACCAATGAGATACGGTACCAGCTATGTGTAAGTACCTGTATCAAAGGATTAACATTGTATTTAATGTGAATGAAACATTTTTTCAAAGAACGACTGAAATTTATCGTAGAACTTGCTTCACTCTGCAGCAACTCCACTAAAATTCTTTCTGTTGTATTCTATATAAATTTGAACTGTTTGATCTTAGAACTCGTATGAACTTAACTGAGAAACCTCCAATATTTAATTTATTCAATCAAATATTTTATTTTTCTTGATATTCTTTACCAAACACTCTGGAGCAGGTTGAAAGGATGCCTGGGTCATCTTGGTCCTCCTGATGGTTTCTCAATATCTCCTGTATGGGAAACCTTGGGGCATTTAACTGGAACTCAATATGACTCCTGCAAATGTACACTGTGTTGCATTAATAACCAGACAAAGACTGATAACTCATTAAGAGAAATGTGAACGTGATTGTCATCTTTTACTGGCATTTGATTCTGATCCTTGAAGTGCTGAGATATACAGGCCTGCCTTCTACCTTTTTACACGTTTTTTTTTCCATACACTCATTTACTGTCAATCAGTAAGTGAAATGCCTCCACTCTGATCTGAAATTGGAATCTTTTGATGTCTGTCATTCTGAGCTGCGATACCTTGGGTCTAATGAATAATACATTGCTTACTGGAGTTCAGTTAGAATTCCCACTATCTCTTCAGTCTCTGACACCAACTTAGTGCAGGCTATAGTAGTTAATCGAATTTATTTAGAAATGAAATTATTTACAGTCGCAAAAATATTGGGCAAATGCTATATAGCGCAAGTAGTATTCCTGGCGTACTATTGAAATGATAGTCTCTTGTCTTGATTGTAAAATTTTATGAGTTTTTTGAAGTGGTTGATTGCATAAAGGGAATGCAGTAGATGAAGTGTATATGGATTTTCAGAGGTTTATTACAAAAATAATCGGGTATGGTGTAAGGAAACGTAGCAGCATGGGTAGAAAGTTGATTGGTTGACTGGGAACAAAGAGTTAAGGTAATGAATGTTGCTCAGATTGGAGAAAGGTTGGAAGTGGTATACCTTCAGGGTATACTGGTTTCACACTTGTTTTTGATGCATAGATGATTTGGACTTGCGCATAGGGCGCATGTTCTCAAAACTTGTTGCTGACACTAAAGTAGAGGTTTGGCAAACAGTGGCAAGGACATGGGTTAGTTAAATGGTCAGACAGGTGGCAGATGTCATTCAATACAGAGGAATGTGAGGTGATGCATTTTGGGAGGAGAAAGAAGGAACGGGATATACACTCAATGGAAAGACCCTGAAAGGTACGGATAAACAGAGACCTAGAGGTTCAAATACATAATTCATTAAGTGCGGGTAGATAGAGCAATTAATTAAAAAAAAATAACGGGATACTCTAGCTGGTCTAACCATTGCTTTGTACAAATGTATTACCCATTTACTCTTGAACTCAGTGTCCTGATATTGGCTGCTTTTTTTTAAAAAGTACATTAAAGCTGTATCGTATACACTGTAGACTTTCCAGAATGATACCAGGGCTGAGAAACTATTAAATCTTGCACTCATACAACGAGCAATTAGATGCTGAAATGGAGGGGCTATAGGGACTTTCTGGATGGATGAATTAAAATGGCCATCGTCCTTCATAATTATCTTATGCAATCTCCACTTGGCCTTCTCTGCTCCAGTGGAAATAGTCTCCTGGTATGCCATTAGTCCCTTGAGCCTGTTCTGCCACTCGAGGCGATCATGCTGATCTGTACCACAACTCCATTTACCCACCTTTGATCTGCATCCCTTGATACTCTGGCCTAATAAACAATCTGTCGATCTCCGTATTGAAAATTTCAATTGTCCCAACATCTGTGGACTTTTGCGGAAGAGAATCCAAGATTTCCACTACTTTGTGGAAAAAGTGCTTCCTGATTGCACTTTTAAATGGCCTAACTCTAATTTTAAAGTTATGCTCCCTTCCTCGGGGCTCTCCCACCAGAGGAAATCGTTACTTCATATCTATCCGACCTTCTGTGGTAGTGAGTATGGTGACTAAATCAAATTTTGTTTGCAGTTTGTTGATAGAGGAGATGAAGTAAGGTGGGAGGAGGCAAGCATGGAGCATAATGTGAGCATAGACTGTTTGGGCCTGGTGCTGTGCTATCATTTCTACGTAATACACCTGGATTCATACCTCTGTTTCAGGATCAAATTCCACATTTCAATTTTTCATTATCTGAAATGACAGCCTTGATGATTGCTTTTGACTGGACTCGCTCATGTGTATGAATGTTGCAGGAAATATCTGATTTCTTTTACATTGGTATGAATCAGAAATGTCCTTGTTTTCTTTCTTTTGACCATTTATTCTTTTACTTAGTTTTACACAGCTACAGAACATAGTCTTCGTATGAATTGAGAATGTCTTTTTTTGTTTTAGCCATTTAACCATTCACACAAAGTGGCCAAGTTCTGCTACGCTGATAAGGTAAGCTGACCATGTTTTGTTGACTTTGGAAGTTACTGTATTAAGATCTATCTCGTGAGTAGCACTCTCGCCTCTGGAGTCAGAATATTGTGGGTTCAGGCCCCACTCCAGAGACTTGAGCCCAAATTCCAGGCTGACGCTCCCCATGCAGTACTGAGCGAGTGCTGCGCTGTCAGAGGTGCCGTCTTTTGATGAGATGTTAGACCAACTCCCCCCCCCCCCCCTGCCGCTGATGGATGTAAAAGATCCATTTATGACTTCCCTTCTGTTTCTTGGCCAATATTTATCCCTCAACCAACCACATTTTCAAAACCAAAGGAAGCCTTTTATTTGGTCATTTGTCTCATTGTTTTTGGGACCTTGCGCTGTGCAAATTGGCTGCCACATTTCCGGACATTACAACAGTATCAAAAAGTACTTTGTTGACTGTGAAGTGCTTTGGAACATACGGAGGTTGTAAAAGGCACTATATAAATGCACGCCTGTTCTTTATTGCATTAGAATGCCTCTTTGGGATACATTCATCCCCAAATTCCAGAGGTGATGTGAGAGTGACTGCCCTTGACATCAAGGCAGCGTTTGACCGAGTGTGACATCAAGGAGCCCTAGTAAAATTGAAGTCTATGGGAATCGGGGTGGGGGGGGGGGGGAACTCTCCACTGGCTGGAGTCATACCTAGCACAAGCAAAGGTGGTTGTGGTTGTTGGAGGCCAATTATCACAGCCCCATGCCATTGCTGCAGGAGTTCCTCGGGGCAGTGTCTTAGGCCCAACCATCTTCGGCTGCTTCCCTCCATCATAAAGTCAGAAGTGGGGATGTTTGCTGATGATTGCAGTATTCAGTTCCATTCGCTACTCCCCAGATAATGAAACAGTCCATGCTTGCATACAGCAAGATGACGTTCAGGCTTGGGCTGATAAGTGGCAAGTAACATTCGTGCCAGGCAACGACTTATCTCTGACAAGCAAGAGTCTAACCACCAGCACCCTGACATTCAACGGCATTACCATTAACGAATCCCCCACCATCAACATTTGGGGGTTGGGTCACCATTGACCAGAAACATAACTGGACCAGCCATATAAATGCTCTGGCCACGAGCAGGTCAGAGGCTGGGTATTCTGCGACGAGTGTCTCGCCTCCTGACTCCCCAAAGACTTTCCACCATCTACGAGGCACATATCAGGAGTGTGATGGAATACTCCCCACTTGCCTGGATGAGTGCAGCTCCAACAGCACTACGAAAGCTCAACACCATCCAGGGCACAGCAGCCAGCTTGATTGGTACCCCATCCACCATCTTAAACATTCACTGTCTCTATCACTGGCACACCATCCACATGATGCATTGCAGCAACGCTCCAAGGTTGCTTCGACAGCACCTCCCAAATCCGTGATCTCTACCACCTAGGACAAGGGCAGTAGGCACATGGGAACATCGTCTGCAAATTTCCCTCCAAGTTGCATGCAATCCTACTGTGGAAATTTACCACTGGGTCAAAATTCTGGAACTCCCTAACAGCACCCTGGGAGTACCTTCACACTGACTGCAGTGGTTCAAGAAGGTGGCTCCCCACCACCTTCTCGAGGGCAATTGGGGATGGGTAATAAATGCTGGCCTTGCCCATGCCCCAGGAATGAAGTATTTAAAAAAAAAAAAAAAAAAAAAAAATTTTTTTTAAATCTCTTGCCTTAACTGAATTTAGATAATTTTCTTCAATATTGTCTGATCCGTAGTAAAATGTCCAGGGTTTGGGAGAGCTGATGTTCATTGGGAAGGATGCCATCTGTTAGATCAAAGTAGAAGAGTAGACTCAAACTCGTTTCTTACACTGGCCTTTGCTAGTCCTGGTTCCATAGGCCATTGGTAGAGTATGCATTGCTGTTAAAATTTCTCTGGCTGTTTTGTAAAGCATTGACCAGCAGTAAATGGTATGCAACTGTTTTCAATGTTCTGGTTAGTGGGTAGTAACCATGGTCCACTAGCAGAACGGATGACCTTGACTATATTCAAAGATTTATTCGTGAAGAAATGAGTATCTGAGAATGTCTGTCTGGAGTAGTACCACTCAAAATGAGGGAACTGGTCCAGACCTACAGGAGACCAAATTGAACCAGAGGCTGAATGCAAGGTTGTTGAGCCGAGGTGGTCATTGCTCACTTCCTTATTTCAAACATTCGGATTAATCCTTTGCAATCATGGCACGTCAGTAAAATAGTCGTTTCTGAATCTGGAATGCAAGAATTTTGTTTTCTTCAATTGATTGCTGTTTAGCTTAAAATAAATGTACATGCAAGTGATATTGATCATTTGTATTTGTTATTTTCACTCTGAAATAGAAACTAATTCTCCTCCTCTCCTTTTTACAGGATTTGATTAACAAAGCGATTAATGCAGCACTGTCTGCCCACAGAGAATGGGATCTTAAACCTGTCGAGGATCGAGCACAAATATTCTTTAAAGCTGCTGACTTGATTAGTGGGTCGAGACGTGCAGACCTATTGGCCAGGACTATGTTTGGACAGGTATGTAGATTAGACTCCCATCAGTAGGAAAATAAAGAACGTTCATTTCTATAGCACCTCTCGGGATGTCCCAAAGAGCTTTCCAACCAATGAGGTACTTTTTTTTTGTAAGTGTAGTCATTGTTGTAATGTAGGAAATGTGGCAGACAATTTGCGCACAGCAAGGTCCCATAAAATAGTCAACGAGATAATGACCAGATAATTTGGTTTAGTTCTATTAGTTGAGGCATAAATATTGTCCATGACACCAGGAGAGCTCCACTGCTTTGAATTCGTGCCATGGGATCTTGTACATCCACTTGAGGGCAGACAAGGTCCTCGGTTTAACGTCTCCTCTGAAAGACGGTAATCTTTACAAATTTCTAATGATGGAATACACTAATATTGGACATTTGTTTTTGTTTCTTCAGGGTAAAACAGTAATTCAAGCAGAGATTGATGCAGCAGCAGAACTAATCGACTTCTTTCGATTCAATGCTAAATACGCGGTGGAACTTCAACATGAACAGCCGATCAGTGAATCACCAAGCACCAACACAACACTGTACCGGAGCCTGGAGGTGAGTGTATGTGAGGGTAAGGTGAAAGGAGAGACTGGCACAAGAGATTGTCTTTTTTTTTTTAAAAACATATCAAATCGTAGGGGGTAATATATATCTTCATTTCTTATGCAGTAAACTGGCAGTGTGTCGTGGCCAGCCCATTCTCAAACCCACTGTCTGCCCGCCTGTTCTAGAGCTCATCTGATTTTAATTTCTATTGATTTCAATGGAGATGAAATTGGGGCAGGTTCTATAATGAGATTGGTGGTCTGCTTCACCAGTTTGCTGCACATGTGATGGTGAAAATCACCCAACCGTGTCTGGCTGAGATCAGCACATGTATAGCAGTAAGTGATCAATAATGGTATTTAATGCATTGAGTTCCGATACTGCACTTTTATCACTTTATTTTTTTAATCCTCTTCTTCCAGGGCTTTGTAGCAGCTGTTTCTCCATTTAACTTCACTGCAATAGGTGGAAACCTGGCAGGAGCTCCAGCACTAATGGTGAGAAACAAAGATCAGCAATTTCTTTTTTTTTAACTTTACAAAGTGGATCGGGCTCCGTATAAGGGAATCTCCTGTGGACAGATCCAAAGAGCTTTCATAAATATCAGTTCCATAAAAATCAATGGATGGATTTGTTAACTTTTGAAGAACTGAGTCACAAGCAGTAATGTAATCTAACTGAACCCAAGGGATTATTTCCTGTTGCAATTGGTCATCGGGTTTATTTATGCCTCAACTAATAGAACTAAACCAAATTATCTGGCCATTATCTCATTGACTATTTTGTGGGACCTTGCTGTGTGCAAATTGTCTGCCACATTTCCTACATTACAACAGTGACTACACTTACAAAAAAAAAGTACCTCATTGGTTGGAAAGCTCTTTGGGACATCCCGAGTGGTGCTATAGAAATGAACGTTCTTTATTTTCCTACTGATGGGAATCTAATCTACATACCTGTCCAAACATAGTCCTGGCCAATAGGTCTGCACGTCTCGACCCACTAATCAAGTCAGCAGCTTTAAAGAATATTCTGAGTTGGTAATGGTTTAAAGTTCCCTTGTTTGTAAATGTCCGGATCTACTTCCAGCTGGGAATTAATCATTCAAGGTGTTACCGAAGGTGGAGGTGTGGAGCAGTTGAACTCAGTCCCATACAGGGCTTGGGTCACCAGTTAGACCAAATAATACCACCGGAGTTGAGTCCTTTGCTCGGTGATGTAGACGTCGTGTTTGCTAAAGAAGAATTATAAGAGTGAAATTGATTAGAATGCTGTCCTATCATTGGAGACATGGCTTTGAATTCAGCTTGGATTCAGGTTAACTTGTTAGTGGATATGATCGGACAGCAGCGAACTATCCAAAATCAGCACTAAATTCAGATCCTTGCTCACCGGTCACAGGAATGGCTGGTGTGGAGCATGTCCACATTGCTGAAGTACTGGTGCTTTTCCATGGTTGGTGTAGCATACAGCAATTTTACTCTACATTTATCCTGTGCCATGCCTGTCTTGGAACTCTCAAAATGACACCCATGTTATTAAAAAAATATATATATTGCCATGGGTTGATGTCTATCACTTTGAGCATATCCACATTCTATTTCTTTTGTGTATTGTAGTGTTGTGAATTTCCAGCAGAATAGCAATCTGTTGGGTATTGCTTTAGGGTAACGTGGTGCTCTGGAAACCCAGCGACACTGCTATGGCTGCGAGTTACACTGTGTACAAAATACTTCTTGAAGCCGGACTGCCGCCGAATGTCATCCAATTCGTTCCAGCTGATGGGCCAATGTTTGGAGATACCGTTACGGACTCTGAGCACTTAGCAGGAATCAACTTCACCGGCAGTGTCCCGTAAGTAATGACAACAGCAACTTGCATTTATATAGTGGCTTTAAGTAGTAAAACGTCCAAAGGTGCTTCAACGGAGTGTTATCAGACACCATTTGACACCAAGCCAAAGGAGACATTAGGACAGGTGACTAACAGCTTGATGAAAGAGAGAGGTTTTCAGGAGCTGCTTAATGGAGAGGTTTGGGGAGGGAATTCCAGAGAGTTGGGCCACGGCAGCTTTAGGTGTGCCCTCCAATGATATGAAGAGAGTGGTGGATGCACAAAAGGCCAGAATTGGAGGAGCGCAGAGCTCTGAGGATTGTGGGGCTGAAGGAGGATAGAGAGATTGGGAGAAGCCATGGAGGGATTTGAACACTAGGATGAGAATTTTAAAATCCAGGAGTTGCTAGACCGGGAGCCAATGTCGGTCAGCGAGCAGGGGTGATGGGTGAATGGCACGTTGTGAGTTAGGATGCAGGCAGCAGAATTTTGGATGAGCTTAAGTTTATGGAGGATAGAAGATGATGGTGGTCAGGCTGTGATTGCGCGGTATTGATAGCTGCAGAAGTATTGTGGCAAATGGAGGGCCAAAGGCTAGACAGCTGGGAGTTTGAAAGTGCTGCTGTAAGTGACTTGTTTTTTTTTCCTGGAGGGGGGGGGCGGGGAAGACACAAAATGAAGTTGGGTTGGAAGGGAAATGAGTGGAGAAGGATACAAAGAAGTGATCAGAGATGGCCTTATCTGTGATTGAGACGACAGTAGTAGAGAGGCCACATGAGATAGTGAGGTCAAGGGGGTGGCTGCGAAATATGGGTAGGAGAGTTTATATTAAGGGAGAGGTTGAAGGAGGGCAGTAAACTCAGGAGAGAGGGCAAAGTGAGTAGAGGTGGAGGTTGAAATCACCAAAGATGCGAAGTCACTCGGTGCAGATACTGAGGGAGGAAAGCAGAGAATATATGTGAAACTAGGCTTTGTACTTGCACGGGCAGTAGAGAACGGGGATTTTAAAGGCGATCCATGAAGGGTGGAACAAGGTAAGGTGCTCAAAGGAGAAGATACCAGAGGGAGGGGGGCAGATCAAAGTGGGATTTTGTGATAGCCACACTGCCACCGCGACGGTCTAGGCAGGGCAGGTAGTGGCAAGTACAGCCAAGCAGGGAGCCTTCAGTAAGGGGGAAGGTGTCATCATGTGAGCCAAGTTTCCATCAAGGCCATGATGTCGATGCCATCATCCATAATAACCTCTTTGTTAGCAAGGGCCTTACTCGAAAGTGAACAGAGAATCTAGAAGATGCCAAGAGGGTCAGTAATTGTTGATCCCCAAAGTCCTAGGGATCTGCGGTGGGAGGGATGAGTGGGACAGAAAGGAGGTTGGCAAGATTAGCCCCCATTGGGCTGGGTGGGAAGGTCGGTAGCGAGTAGGATGGGCAGTTGGGGCTGCTGCTCGTAAGGAGGTAGTGACGAGTGTCTCGATGGTCCCTTTAGAGAATGCCGATAAGAGGCACAAAGGGAATCTATGGACTTGTACACAAGAGATTGTGAAACTTTGGTTGGTGGCAGGAGAGTCAGAAGGTTGAGGAATAATGAAGGTTTGGGGTAGGGATTTGGGAGTGGGGGGGAAAAGTACCCGAGAGGGGAGAAATGAAAGGTGGCATGACCGGGTAACGGGAGGGGCAGGAGATGGGAGAGAAGGCACTGAGGGGTAGAGAGAAGGCACTGAGGGGTAAAGAGAAGAGAAAGAAAAAGGGAGGTGGAAGTAATGGCCTTGGCTCTGGAGCGGCAGCCGAAAGTAATAGAGCAGGTTACCAGCAACCAGGGCCACCATAATAGGGTGCAATTCTGAGACCATAACATTTCTGATCTTTAATATGGAACTTGATTTTCTTTTTAAAAAGATCTCCTCCCTGAAAATTGGAGCATCTGAATATGTATAAAGCACTTGTAAACTAATCTCCAAAAGGAGTATTATAATTTCCCATTTATATTAACTGTCCCAAGTAAGGGAATGGTAATATGTGGGGAAGCAAAAAGGTTGAGAACCCCCTGATTTAAAATATCCACCAGTATGGGACAGGGATGGGTAGTAGGTTTGTCAGCAGTTTTGTTGGAGTATGGTCAGAGGTTGTGGGGAACTTGGGAGAAGATTTGTCTGAGTGGGAAGGGGGAAAACAGCAGAGACAGCTGAATGGATAAAGGATGGCCTCAATCTTGGTGACCAAGAAGTCTATGAGCTCCTTGCACTTGAAGGTGAGGGGGCAGGGGAGAGGGGCTTAAGGAGATCCTGGAGTACTGGTTGGTTTTGGCAGAAGACAATGAGGCCCTTGATGTAGTCCAGTCAGATCTAGCTATGGATGGCTGAGCCAGATATGTTGAAGTCTCCGCCCCTTGGCATTGGAGGGAGTGAAGGCGAGGACCGTACGAGGGAAAACGACCAGGATGGGTGAGAGTAAAAGTTTTACTGCAGACCAGGTCATCGGTGGTGGAGACGAAGAAGTGCTTGAGCAGTTTGACAGCTGCAGAATTATTGTGGTGAATGGAAGGCCAAAGCCTAGGTAGTTGGCTGCTTGAAAGTGCAATTGTAAGTCACTTGGAGAATTTTTCCAGGGACAGATGCAGAAAGAATAATTGAATACTGAAGTGAATGTAGAAATGTGATGGGGTGGGGGTGGGGGGAGAATCTTCTTGTGGAGGATGACCGTACATAAATAATTATTTTGCGCCATTCTTTACAAATGATGTTAGAAGTGAGGATGAAGGTTACCAGAGGAGAGTGTAGAAAATTGTTTAGGATTTAGTTCTGAATAAAAATAGCCGAGCAAAACATTGAGTTCTGAGGACATGCACTTTAAGCTGTTGAACAAAGTCAGTGAGGAGATCCAGAGGCTCTTGACAGTTTATCTATCCTCAGATATGCAAATTGCAATGTGGAACTGGAGAGCAGCCAATGTAATATATTTGTTCAAGAAGGGAGAGAAGATTAACCTGACCCAAGTATCGAGCAGTTAGTCTAATATACATTGTTTTTTATGTATCTTTATCACTTGGCTATTTTCCCTCCTCCTTCAGAACATTTAGACATCTTTGGAAGCAGGTGGCTGAGAAACTGGATAAATACCGTACCTTTCCTCGCCTGATTGGAGGTAGGAACATCTTTCCCGAACTCTAACACACCCTAATCCTTCGACATTTGCAACACTTCCAAGTAAATCCACAGAACTAAATATTTTCCACACAAGGTATCTACATGGTCAAGTAAAAGTTGTATTCATAAAATCAGTTGTGGAAACTGAATTACAAATCTGTACTGACTGATTTCTCCTTCAGGGTAGATTTTATTTCAGGGAAATGTTATTGTATGTACAGTCCCACTAGAATAATGTGACGGCAGGCTCCTGGCCTGATTTGCTCTAAGCCATGTGAAATGTTCCTTCTCCTACATACGAACAACGATGGACAGGTAAACGCCCTCTAGTCCATCAAGCCTGTCCCGCACAATTGCGATACCTTGTGTATCACAATATATACACGCCACCTCACCTGAAACTATGTGATCTCCTGGGAGACATTGATAAAAACAGATTTTTAAAAAGGCCAATTTCGGGGAAAGAAATCTGGGAATTTCTCCCCAAACCCATCTATGCGATAAACTATTTCAGGAGATCACTGGCCTTGAATTCCCTGTCCCTACCTCTGCCCCATCCAGAAACGGGTCCATCTCTCGTTTGAAGGAATTCAGCAATCAGCATCCACTGCACGAGATGGCAGCCTGTTTCAGTGGTCCACTATTCTTTGGGAAAAGAACCACCTCCTGACATCTAAGCCAGATCTGGCCTTGTACAACTTAAATTTGTGACCCCTGGTCCTCCCTAACCTAATTACTTGGAACAAACTGTCAACTGGAATACAATCTATTCCCTTCATTATCAACACCCTATTTGCTCTAGCTATATCACTTTGTGGCATTGCTCTTGTACCTTTTAGAGATGTATGCACTAGAAATATCACCACCTTCTGTAATGCTTTTCCCTGAAGGGTGTATGAAGATTGAGCATTTGCCCTGTCCACATGTATTTATCCAATATATAAATCATTTGCCAGATATGAGCCCAATCTCCCTACTCTTTAAAATCTGCTTGAAGCAGTCGAGCATTCTCTACAGTGTTGACATTCGCACCGATCTTAATCATCTGCAGGTTTGTAGATCGTGTCCCCAACACCCATATCCAGATCATTAATAAAAATATAGAGCAACAGTCCCAACACCAATCCCTGCAGGACACCACTGGTGACTGGTCTCCAAATAGATCCAAATCCATCTATAACTAGTTTTTGCTATGCCAGTTCTCAATCCAGCCCACTATATTGCCACTACTGCCAGAGGCTTCAATCTTACGGATAAGCCTCTTGGGCGGTACCTTTTTATCAAAAGCTTTTTGGAAATCTAAGTAGACATTGTCTACTGGGCTTTCCCTCATCCACCAACTTTGTAACTTCTTCAAAAAATACATTTAGATTTGTAAGACATGACCTTTTTTTCATGAAGCCATGTTGGGTGTCCCTAATATGTATCCCTCCCCCCCCCCCCCATTCAAGCATTAATATATTGCAGGAGGTATCCCCTGGTAGTACACAAGGATAATGAAGAAAAATTCCAGCCCAAAGATAAACTGTTAAGTGCCCAATAGCACAATAGCATTTGCACAACGAATGGCTCAACTGAAAGTAGAGGCTAACACCACAGGAAAACATGAATTATGAAAGCTCGTAAACAATATAAAAGTGCTTGGGACTTGCTATGAGTTATTCCTCGATTGTGAACAATGACTCAAATCATGATGTGGTTCTTTAACTAACTAAAAGTCTGAATTATATCACTGCTGTGAAATTAGCATTGGTCACGCCTGCACCATAGGTGATGAAAGGTGCAACTACAAAAATTAGACTGGTGCTTTTTCTTTCAACTGTTTTTGGCGAAAGTTGGAAGGGAAAATATATTGAGGTCTGGTCAACATACAGAAAAGTTCTCGACCTCCTTTTTAAAAAAAAAAATGGTTGAATAGTGATCTCTCCTCTTAATGGCGTTAACAATGGGAGGCTCATTTGCTCAGTGTCGACAGTCTTAAAATGGGTGTTTTCACTTTATATCTGAGGTGATTATTTGCAAATTCTCAGTCTGTAAGATAGCTGGAGGTACTCTGATCCAGTTGTTATGCTTCAGAAATTATCACCCAGTGTTCTCTTCAGGAATCCCTCCTGCTTGAAAAGATGCAAACTTTAACCTGGCCTGCCTTTTTCCTTGCTTGCTGTTATTGCGCTACTTTTGTGTACCTGTCAGAAAATTTAAAACTGGAACCTCGTCAAACTGTAACCAAGGAGATTTTGTCTGCTGCCAGGTTGGAGGATCAGAATGATTTAAGATTTTTGTCCTAGTTGGCTAATCCTTGCCTGCTGGTCACTCACATTAGCAAGTCTCCAAAGCAAGTGTATTTCTAAAGGACAATTCTTGTTTTTACAGAATGTGGTGGTAAGAACTTTCACTTTGTGCATAAATCGGCTGATACTGTCAGTGTGGTAAATGGTACCATTCGGTCTGCCTTTGAGTATGGAGGGCAAAAATGTTCAGCATGTTCAAGGATGTATGTGCCTGATTCATTGTGGCCTGAAATTAAAAAGAATCTCTTAGAGGAGCAGAAGAAAATTAAAGTGGGAAATGTAAGTAAGACCAAGATAACATTCAAACAAATTTTCCTGTTTTTTTTTTAATAATTGAGAATCCCGAGCGAAAGGCCAAAGCCCATAATGCAGGGCACCAACAAGATTGGAAATAGTAACCGAGCACGAGGTAAATCACGAAGTAGTGATTAGATGAAACTAAGCGTGTGCTTTTAAAAGGCTTGTGGATTGTAGAAGGAAGGTTTAACGACACAAGTGCTTTTGCTTAGTTTTGGCTTCGTGGCTATACCTTGAGTCTCAAAACACCAGCTGCAGCCAGAAGCCATGTCATAACCTAAAGCAATGCAGATATTACACTTGTTTTGTTTGATTATCTCCAAGGTTACAGGCTTGAAAGAGAGGAAGCACTTTTTGGACTTTGAAATCTGCCTCATTGTTTGCAGATCACTCCATCCTACCCCTGCAACCTCCCTCACCCTATGTTCCACCTCTCTCAATCTGTTCTGAGTCTGGACTGTTGTGTCTCTCTTCCCCACCCCCTCCACCAGCTGAATGTGCGGGGCAGAGACTGAAACCATCACATCCCTGAACTCTGGAATTCTCTTCCAGAATTCCTCTACCTTGCCGTGTCTCCCCTCTCTTCAAAGGATCCTCAAAAGTTTGTTCATTGGTCACCCCTCATAATTTTTCTCCCAATTGCTGCTCGCTGTTGATCTGATCCCTTGAGATTCCTTGGATGTTTTGCTTCATTATTGGAACTTTATTTTAAAAAACTGATTTGGTAACTGCCTCCGGATATTGGAACATCCTGTGAGACTTAGCAATGTCCATGATTACTGTTTTTAAAAAAAAAAATGATCTAGTGTTATACGAGCAACCATTTCCAACCTTGTATTGATAAATAACTAAAACCAAAGACTCTCAGGTGTATTACACACTTCCAAAATCAAATAGAATAACATTTTAAAGCTCTCTGAATTCATAGATTATCAAACATTTGGGCAGAGATTGGATCTGTTCAAGTTAATTGCATAAATGCAAAACCAGATTGGCTTCATAAAGCTGCCCTAAATATAGGCCTCATGATCTGTGAAAACAAGAAGGAATACAGAAAGTTCAGTGGGACATAAGCTAACCTTCAGGTATACCCAACATTCCATCACTTTTACTGCAGGAGAAAAAGCCTGAAGTACAACGGTGTAAGTTTGTCGCAGCGGTGGATTCAAAACCTGCAGAAGGGTGATGTGAAGCTAACTGCATGAGATTGATTCTCTTGGGTGATCTGGGGACATCTCTAGAAAATTTTAATTTTGACACTTTATTTAATACTTTTTCTGACATTTTGGCACCTGCTGTCATTCTGCAGTGCAAGCCAAAACTAATTTCTCCTGGAAGGGTTTCGGGTATATAAATCAAAGTAAAAGTAGCCTTGGAGACTTCGCAACAGAACTTGACAACGATTCATAAATGTGACCCCATGTTAATTTATGAATTACAATCTTAGAACAAACAATTGCAATAATCCCAAGCAGCTATGTTCTATATGCAGAAAACAAACCGGCTCACTATCTGCCCCTGTCTCAATCCCATGCTAGCCCTGACATAGATGCAGGATTACATGAACTGTTTAGAATAAACTACTTTTATTTTTAAGTGGCTTCAGTGAGGAATAAAGATGCGTGTGCATCATTGAAACAGTGCGGTAGAACTGAGTTCTAATGAAGGGTCACACCCGAACATTAACCTGGCTTTTGCTCTCTTAGATGCTGATCAACCTCTTGTCTGTTTCAAACATTTTCTAATGTAAAGCTAGAAGTTACTGTTGGTGATAATAGCAGACAAATGCTTAACATTATTGTATAACATTCCTCTGTCCACTTTTTTTTTTAAACAGAGGAATTAACCTAATTAAAATGAGTGGAAGAATGCCCTGCATTAAAATATCAGACACAGGAATGTTGTATGAGCACAGTTAGCTATTACCACCAACAGTAATTATTGGTCTATATTACTGGACTCTTTGTACTGGAAGTAAAACTCATTATACATTGTAATCGCAAAACTAAAATTCACAAAAATATGGTTTGCACCATTTTAGAGGGCTGAATTTTATGCTCAGATTAACCTGACTGCAGTCTGGGATTTGCAATCTGTTATAATATTGATAATTTTCACATTTCTCCCTGGATGATGGCTGCTCTAATATGGATGACACAAGCTCGTTCCTCAATTACCACACAGCAACAAAGTGACCTTCGCCACAAATATATAAATCAATTGAAAACTGGTTTCAAAGATCCAGGCCCTAGTCGGCAACTCCAGCTCACCACAAACAGGTCAACATTAGAGTAGTAAGCTGTAGTAAAATCCTAAATATGTGGATATCCATGTAATCCTGTAAATGAAAACCATCTTGGTACCATTCCGACTCAAGTCCTCCTTTCCAATCACTGGTAATTCTGCACATGTAGCATCCAAAATACTGAAATAAAGCTAGTTAATGTATTCACAGCAGGAACAACCTCCTTGTCTCAAACTTCTGCTCATCGTGAAGAAAATAAACCTTCAGACAAGACAATTTTGGACATACTCATTTGAAGACCATTTAAATGCTTTAACTTCAAGGACAAACCCTAAAGCTCTGATTTTAACCCGCGTAGTGAGCACTGGGCCTAAGCAATTTTAACTCCCAGGCCTCATTCAAATAATCAACCCAACTCCCGGCATCAATGACCTGAAGCTGGTGGGCGGGAGTCTAGTGAGCGCGGCAGGCCAGCAATGGACCCGCGGGATTGGACCCAGTAAGTGGATCATTGAGAGGTGGTAAGTGATTGCAGTTGGTCGGAGGGAAGCTGGGGCAGGGGAGGCCCACGATTTCCTTCTCGACCACACGGAAGCCTTTAAAAACTCAATCATTTGCGTTCTATGCCGCGTTCTGGACCTGCTGTTCCTTGGCACTGGGTTTCACTGGCGAGGCCGGTACCAAGCGCCAACCTCCCCACGCAAAGTTAAAACAGCATTGAAGTCTGACCCCCACCGTTGCATCTCAATAGGCCCTTGCCAACCAAAATATCCCTGTGTAAAATGGCGTGAGGTCAGCAAGAAAACAGTAAGTGATTTGCTGCCGGGATCTTGATCCCCGCATCCGCTAATCTCGGGGGTTACATTAATACATCTGTAATTGCAAACCATTAGCTGATCTGAAAACATTTCTGCCTTCAGTTCATGTGGCTGGGGCTCTTTTTTTTTTCTAGAAAAGAGAAGACAGAGGTGACCTGATAAAAGTCTTTAAAATTAAGAAGGGGTCGACGTAGAGAAGGTGTTTCCACTTGCGGGTGAGACCAGAACTAGGGGCCATAAACATAAGATGGTCACTAATAAATTCAGGAGAAACTCCTTTACGCAGAAAGTAGTTAGCACATGGAGCTCACTACCACGGAGTAGTTGAGACGAATAGCGCAGATGCATTCGAGGGGAAGCTAGATAAGCACATGATAAAGGAATGGAAGGATATGTTGATGGGGTGAGATGGAGGGGTGGGATGAGGCTTGTGTGGAGTATAAACACCGGCATGGGCCTGTTGGGCCGAATGGCCTGTTTCTGTGCTGTCCATACTTTGTAATTTATTCTGTTTTTCCTCAAAAGTTGCAGTGCCTCAACCACTCCCTATGACAAAGCATTCCATGCTCCAACAACTCAAGACATTTCTCCTAACCTCTCTCCTTACACTCTTGATGATTTTAAGCTGATGACCTTTCATCACTTAACACCCCAACCAGAGAAAATAATCTCTTCCTATTATCAAAATGAGAGAAAAAGAAAAACTTGCATTTCTATAGCACCTTTTTATAGCCTCAGGATGTCCCAATGCATCTTGCAGCCAATTAAGTACTTTTGAAATGTGATCATAAGAACATAAGAATTAGGAACAGGAGTTAGGCCATCTAGCCCCTCGAGCCTGCTCCGCCATTCAACAAGATCATGGCTAATCTGGCCGTGGACTCAGCTCCACTTACCCGCCCGCTCCCCGTAACTCCTACATCACTGTTGTAGTGTCGGAAAAGTGGCAGCCAACTTGTGCACAGCAAGCTCCCACAAACAGCAATGAGATAATGTTTTTAGATGGTGATTGAGGGATAAATATTGGCCAGGACTCCTGGAGAGCTCCTCTTCGAAATAGTGATGGGGGATCTTTTACATCCACCTGTGCTTTTTTTTTTTGTGCTCCAATCTCCAGAATGGAACTTGAATGCACAACCTTCTGACTTCGAGGCGAGATTGCTACCACTAAGCCACAGCTGATCCTTTTTATTTATTCTCCTTTTCACCTTCCCTGCACCATTGAAAGTAATCCCAATGTCTCCAGTCACTCCTCATCGATGCATTTAAGGGGAAGCTAGATAAACACACGAGCGAGAAAGGAATCGAAGGATATGCTGATGAGGTTAGCTGATAGGGTTCGTGGGAGGAGGCTTTTGTGGAGCATAAACAACGGCATAGACCAGTTGGGCCAAATGGCCTGTTTGTGCTGTTAATTCTATGTAATAACCTTGCACTGATTTTCTGACCCCTGTCCTCTCTATCACACAAAGATCATCTAATTTCAGCTTATCTCCACGTGTATCTCAACCCATCTCCTGTTGCAACCTTCATCCATGCCTAGCTCACCTCCAGACTCGCCTATTCCAATGCTCTTCTGCCCAACCTTCCATCCTGCACCTTCCATAAACTTCAACTCATCCAAAACTCTGCTGCCTGTACCCTTTGCCACACAAAGTCCTACATATCTATCATCCCTGTCCTTGCTGATTTGCATTGGCTCCCGGTCTACCGGCCCCTCAAACTAGAAATTCTCATCCTTTGTGTTTAAATCCCTCTGGCCTCGCTCCTCCAGCCATACACCCACTCCAAGCGTTCTGCTCCTCCTGACTTTGGCCTCCTGCGCATCCCCTTCACCTCACCATTGGCAGCCATGCTGTCAGCCTCTGAAGCACCTTGGGGCGTTTTCTGCGTTAAGGGCACTATATAAATGCAAGTTGTAGTTGTAGTAATAGCATGCCCTAATTAACCTCCATAAAGCATCTCCTAATACACTAATGTAGCATTTCCAGTGGCCACACGAGCAATCCTGTGGTCTTTTCCATTTGACCGTGTCGCTGCTATAAATGACATTGGGGCTGTGCAAATAATTTTCATTTGGGACTCTTACAGTTGGCAAAGGGAGGGAGCTATAATTCTATTGGTCGAAGTTAGATCTAAACACACTCCTGGGGGAACGGTCAGTGTCGTAATCCGATCTTTTTCCCAACTGCCAGAGCCCAATAAACCATGTATAGAGATTTGCCAAATGATTTTTCTTCTTGCAGGACTGCAGTATTTCTGGGTCATGTTGCAATGTATGGTTCTTGCATTAGCTTTGCACTGCGAGTTGAATAATGAGCCAGATTGAGTTGCATTGTAGTATTAATCTGTACTTGATGTTTTTTGTTTCTTTTAGCCAGTTGATGACTTTGAAACATTCTTTTCCGCGGTCATTGATAACAAGGTAAAGACTATTACTAGCGGTACAATATGCCCCATTCTTAATCAATTAGAGAACATTTCACCCTTCATCTCTTCTGCTTCTGTCTTATTTGTTGCAACAAAATAATTTTCTTTTTAAAAAAAAAAAAAATTCTCTCTCAGTCCTTTGCTCGGAATAAGAAATGGATTGAACATGCACGGTCCTCCCCGAATCTAACAGTAATTGCAGGTGGGAAGTGTGATGATGGGGTTGGTTATTATGTGCAGCCATCAATTATAGAGACAAAAGACCCTCAGGATCCCATAATGAAAGAGGTAAGCGAGTCACCAAACATAGAATTTCTGTTACTAATAAGGAATAGCTGACTTTCAAAAGAAAGTTATGTAGTTGACATTGAGCCTCTTTAAACTGATTACATTGTTTATATCCCATATCAGGAAGAGCATAACTGAATTATAATTGAATTGCTTTTTGTTTTGTTTTCAGGAAATTTTTGGACCAATTGTGGCTATATACGTTTACCCTGAAAACAAGTACCAGGAAATTCTCCACTTGATTGACACAAGCACCCCTTATGGTCTCACTGGTGCTGTCTTTGCACAGGATAAGTGAGTTTTCATTAGACTGGAGAGCATATACAGGTGCAGCGTCCGAATCCAGACTTGGCGGGCGGCGAGGTCCGAAATCCAGCACGGATTCGGTCCTAATGATTCTGGATTTCAGACTTTGTACCTGTACTGATAATACGATCAATGCCAGTAAGCGTTCCAAGCGGTGTACAGATAGTAGCCTGTGCCAATCCTCATTGTTTAGAAAGCAGTATTTAAAATCACTGGCAAAAGTTTTATTTTTTAAATCTAGCGATATCTATGTTTTGAAATGCATCCGTCACATTTCGGACATTACACTTTTCAAACTTCAAAGAGGAAGCCAGTTATTTTTCTGCTAGTTTCTTCTGACCTGAGGGGTAGGGTTCCCACCCTCCTGGAATCGAGGGTTTTTCCACCCCAGCAGCCGGAAGGATCAGCAATTTAAATTTCTCACTGCTGTGCACCCAGGGCTTTGTGACATGTGGAGTGGTGTGGAATGTGTCTGAGCAATCGGGTGTATCGGTATTCGGAAAGTCTCGGAAAATGGGGGTTCCTCGATTTTCCCCTCTTAGTCTGCCCCCGGACGGTCTCCTTGTTGGAATCATAGAATGAAGCAGCACAGAATGAGGCCATTCAGCCCATCGTGCCTGTGCCGGCTTTCTGAAAGAGCTATCCAATTAGTCCCACCAATCGGCTCTTTCCCCACAGCCCTGTAAAGTTTTCCCTTTTGGAAGTTGTCTGCTTCCACCACCGTATTCTAGATCATAAACTCGCTGCGTAAAGAAAAAAATCCTCATATCGCTTCTAGTTCTTTTGCCACTGACTTGAACTCTGTGTCCTCTGGTCACTGACCGTTCAGCCACTGGAAACCATTTCTCCTAGTTTCTCGTTATACTCTGTCAAAACCATTCATGATTTTGAACACCCCATCAAACCTCTTGAGCTTCTCGGCTCAAAGGAGAACAACCCCAGTCTCTCCAGATAACTGAAGTTCCTCATCCCTGGCACTGTTCTAGTAAATCTCGTCTGCACCCTCTCTAAGGCCTTGACATCCTTCCTAAAATGTGGTACCCAGAATTCTCCAGTTGGGGTCTAATCAATGTTTGATAAAGGTTCAGAATATTTTCTTTCTTTTGTACTCTTTCTATTCATAAAGCTAAGGATCCCGTATCCTTTTTTTACCAACCATCTCAACTTGTCCCGCTACCTTCAAAGATTTGAATATGTACACTCCCAGGTCTCTCTCTTCCTGCACTCCCATTAAAATGATACCATTTAGTTTATATAGTATTTCGGTTTTTTTTTAATGATTGTTCCAAACTGTTTTGTGGGATCAGCAAAACACCATCATAAACTTTGAGGTGTTATACTTGGTTAAATATTAGGTTCAGTTTTATTTTGAGTACTGCCAATCTTAAGTACCTCCCCTTTATTTTTATCCTATCCAATATTGCAACTACCCCCTCCTTTACTGCTACATTGGCAGCATCCTCTTCTCTAGTGAAGGCAGATGTAAAGTAGTTATTTAGTATCTCAGCCGTGCCCTCTACCTTTTTGGTCCTTAATAGGCCTCACCCTTTGATTATATTTTTTTACTATTTATACTTTTGAGTTCTCTTCTGTTACGTGCTAATCCAGTCTCATACTCTCTCTTTGCCCCTTTTATTCATTTTTTTTAATCACCCCTATACTTTGTTCATTTTGGTTCTCTGCTATACCATCAGCCTTGCATTAGTTATAAGCCTCCTTTTTTCTATTTGAATCGGCCATGCAGCCTGTTATAGGGACTGTGCAACCCAAAAAAATGAGCGGGAACATTAGTCTCCATATTATAAAAAGGATATAGATGCACTGGAGAGAGTGCAAAAAAGATTTACTAGAATGATGCCAGAACTGATATATAACTATCAGGAATGATTGAACAGGCTGGGACTTTCTTCTTTTCTCTGGAAAAGAGAAGATACAGGGGTGACCTGAGATTATGAAAGGGTTTGTTAGGGTAGACGTACAGAAGATATTTCTACTTGTGGGCGAGACCAGAACTAGGGGCCATTAGTATAATATAGTCATTAATAAAGCCAATAGAACATTCAGGAGAAACATATTTTACCCAGAGAGTGGTTAGAATGTAGAACCCACTACCACAAAAAGTAGTTGAGGCAACTAGCATCGATGCATTCAAGAGGAAGCTGAATAAGCACATGATAGAGAAAGGAATAGAAGGATATGTTGATGGGATTTGATGAAGAGGAGGCTCGTGTGCAGCACAAACACCAGCATGGAGCTGTTGGCCCGAATATTTTGTACTTGATGTGATCACTATTCCCCAAATGCTCCCCAACTGAAACATGCTCCACTTGCCCCACTTCATTTCCCAGATCTAGATCCAGCACTGCTTCCATCCTCATTGGCCTAGAAACATGCTGATCAAGTCCTCCTGTACACATTTCAGGAATTCCTCCCCCCTCGCCCTTTACACTTGCCTAATCTATATTCCTCCCCCACACATCAGTGTTCAGCTCTATTCACTTAATAGTTTTACAGTCTAAATAATGTCCCCCATTATTACTACTCTATTCCTTTTACATCTTTACGAAATTTGCTCCTCTGTTTCCTTCCCCCTATAGCACACGCCTAGCAGCGTAACTGCTGCTGTTCTGCTTCTTAACGCTAACCAAATAGGTTCTATCTTTGAACTCTCAAGCACTTCATCCCTTTCCAGGGCTGCAACTGTATCTTTGATCAATACTGCTCTTATTTTTCTTTCCCTATGATTGAAATGGGAATTTAGACTGCAAAACTGTAGTGAATAGAGCTCAATACTGGTATGTGGGAGAGGGTTTCTTAGCATTGTTGCAGCTTATTAGGTGCTGATCATCTCAGCTGGTTTTTTAAGATTGTTGGGAACATTTTTACAGGGCATACAATGACCAATTTGGTAATAAGGACAGCTGATTTACAGATTTCACTGTACTTGATCAGTGGGAATGGTAAATTGGAGAGGGGGAGTTATGTGGGAACTTTGATTCAACTGTTGATTACAAAGAAGCAGTATTGAGATAAGAACCTTCTTGCCTGTCTTTGAGCTTGGTGACTAGTATAGGGAGAGCTTGTGTGGGAGTTAGTGTTTGTGATGCATGCAGATGTATTATTTATGAAGTTCTGCATCTGATGGAAATGCGACTGTCCCATAGTATATTCTAGAGTACTAAAATTCTAATTAAAATGTTATTTATACATTTGGACAACGTGGTTAGGAACGATTAAGAACAACCTGTAATTAATTTCCAATATAAATACATCAAGGTTAAGAAACAAAAACATTTCATATAACTTGCCAGTTACGAGTGATGCTAAAATAGATCTGCTAGTGTTGATAAATGGTGACTGTATGGCAAGACAATGTTAGGAGATCCCGGATTCAGGGCTGCTAACACCTTGGGGGCAATTTTAACTATTGACGGCAGTGCACAGCGGGCAATATCTGATCCACCGCACATTATACATCTCTCCCAATTTTTAATTTGCATCAACTTCAATCGGGAAAGATGTTTAATGCCCGTTTTACACTTGTCCAAAGTTAAAATGACCCTCCCCCTTTTCTTTTTCAATCTTCCCTGTAATTTATTTTTGGGTGCATGGCCCCTTTAATGGAGAGAGATTCTTGACCTTGTTGCAGCTGATTAGGTGCTGATCATAATCTCAGCTGGTTCTTCAAGATTTTTTTACAGGGCATACAATGACCAATTTGGTAATAAGAATACCTGCAAAAATAAAGACAGCTGATGCGCGGTTTCCCCATTGAGAAACCAGCAAGCGGCCTGTGCGGGAGCTTCAGACCGCTGCATGGCCGTGCAGATAAATGGAAACTTTGCCCCCTTTACTTTAATGCAAAAGCTGTTTTTTTTTTTATAAACCTGTTTTGTTACAGAAATGTTGTCGCTGAAGCGTGTAAAGTTCTGCGGTATTCTGCTGGAAACTTCTACATCAATGACAAGTCAACTGGCTCAGTTGTTGCACAGCAGCCATTTGGAGGAGCTCGTATCTCTGGTAAATAGATTGAGTTTAGCTGTTTGGCTAATTATGCCATATTTCTGTTGGACAGTCTTATCTCTATCTCTATCTCTATCTCTATCTCTTTTTGGTACTGAATCCTCTAAGGTTGCAGCCTGAATGTGGGTACACTGATCAGTCTACTCTGCACCTCGTTGAATTTGTTGTGGGGGTACTCCAGTTTTTACATACTGGAAACTATTTTTCTCACTCTTGACCAGTCTGTGCCTGCCCGCTGCTGCTTGCAAGGGTCTTTCCTGTTGCCTATCTCATTCAGCGTTAAAAGTTCCCCTAAACTTTTTTTAATTCTATAAAAGGGAATTACACAGACCTTTAAGACCTATCTACGATTGGGGATTTAAAAAAAATAAGAGAGACTTGTATTTATATAGTGTCTTTTACAACTACCGGACGTTCCAAAGCGCTTTGCAGCCAATTAAGTAATTTTGAAGTGTAGTGACTGTTGTAATGTAGGAAACACAGCAACGAATTTACGCTCACCAAGCTCCCACAAACAGCAATGTGATAATGGCCACATAATCTGTTTGTGCTGTTGATTGAGGGATAAATATTGGCCAGGACACTGGGGATAACTACCCTGCTCTTATTTGAAATAGTGCCATTGAATCTTTTACGTCCACCTGAGAGGGCAGACGGGGCCTCAGTTTAACGTCTCATCTGAAAGACAACACCTCTGACAGTGCAGCACTCCCTCAGTACTGCACTGAAGTGTCGGCCTAGATTTCTGCGCTCAAGTCTCTGAAGTGGGACTTGAACCCAATACCTTCTGACTCCGAGGCGCGAGTGCTGCCCACTGAGTCACTGGCTGACGTAAATAAATGTTTGTTTTAAATCTTGCAAATCAGATATTACTGGCAAAACAGAATTTAAACTTTATGCTAGCATTACACAGGCACACTCCACGGATACTTAGTAACTCCGCTCTGGTCTTCCAAGAGTTAGTAAACACCAATTGTGATAAAACAAATGGAGACACCATTAACTACGATGTTCTTCTTCTCCTTTTTCAAGGAACTAATGACAAGGCTGGAGGTCCCCACTACATCCTCCGTTGGACATCACCACAATCTGTAAAGGAGACGCACGTTCCCTTGACTGGATGGAGATACCCTTATATGAAATAAATATTCAAAGCAGTGTTAATATGTTCCAATGAACATTTTTACACCTGCAGCTGTTGAGCCACTACCTGAAGTTTATTTCCAACTGTGCATTTGGGAAGTGCTCCTTCTGACCACTGTCCTTTCTAGAATTTCTGTAAAAGACTACATTCTCAAAAGTCTGCTTCAGCAAAGGGCTAAACCAATGGCAAGGTTTTTAAATAAAAGACTGGAGAACATGTGAGAACAGTTTTTAAGAATTGTGCATGTATTTTTAATGAAACCCTGTGCATTATTATTTTATAGTTAAACTGTATTCACATTTAACAGCAAGATTTTATTGCAAACATTTCATCGGAAATGAAATCCAGTTCAATGCACTGACAAAAGGTATGAATACTTGTTTGTTTTTGATCTTATTTCTACTGTATAACTGCTCCACAAATCACAGTCTGCAAAAATCAGATGATTAATATAAATCTGCCACTCAAACTGCATTGTAGGGTACACTGTTACAATTATTGCAAGTGTATTTAATCATATGGATCACTAGAAATGTTGACATGGTTGTATAAGATTGGAGAGTAGTTCTGAAGGCAAACTAGCAATTTACTGACTTGAGAATATTGTTCATCGGTTGTCCTTTTTCTCTGATGAATTTTCAGTACACTTTCTTTTAGATTTGTGTAATTTGGTCTATTTCGATCTTTACTTAAAAGTACATTATTTTGTGCAGTCTGGAATCCTCAAGAAGGAGCAGTGTGTGAAAGTTATTTTAGAATTGATTTAACTTATTGTATGTCTGTGTGCTTTGTTAGCAATAACTAAAAGCACAGCAGAAATCTTGATTGCAAAAAAAATATTCAATTTGTAATATAGCCAAATGGTGATTCAGAATTAAAGTGCTTGACAGAAAAAATATTCAACAATGAATGTAAATTTCAGTTTAAAAGAACATGTGGTACTTGTTGTTTGTGTGAGAGAATGTGAAAATGATTGCATTGGGAAATAGCTAATCAACTGATGGTTATTTTCGTTGCTGACTGCGATTAAACATGATCTGAAATGGAAATCTCCTGCTTGTCTTGCATTCTTGACTCTGATGATCAAACCGAATTCAATCCCAACTTTTTCCTGTAAACACCATGTCTGGAAATGTAAGATTCTATAACCAGTGTACAGAATACCAATGGAATCTGCATGAATAAATCCCACTGTATTCTGTGTACATCAAGTAGAGAATACCACCATGTTCTAGCCCTGAAAGTCATGAGCTAGGGAGGAAAGGGTCATAACTACTTTTCCCAAACCTAAAGTGTCAATTTGTTACTTAAGACATACAAAGGATAGATCTATTTATTTAATACTAGGGTCTGTTTGTATTCTGTGCAGGATATATGTATTACAATCACTTTCTCATCTCTGCCTTTGATGTCCTTGTCCCCAGTAAAACCCTTGCTCTTTCCAGTTCTGATCATTCTCCTTGGTATGGTCCTCACCATCACTCCCAGTCCAAGTGGGCACAGACTTGGAACATATCAGATGCACAACACTTTTAGCATCCATTGCCAGATCTGGCTTTGAACATGTTGTCACCTCCTTAAACTGGCACCCATTTTTCCTACAACTGGAAAGATTCAAACAATCAGGTTTCTGTCCCTGCCACAACACTGAAACAGCCCTAATCAATGTCACAAATGAAATCTTTTGACTGTGACCGTGATGTACCATCCCTCCTAGTCCTTCTCAACCCCTCTGCAGCTTTTGACATGGTCAACAACACCATCCTCCTCCAACACCTCTCCATTGACCATCTGGGTGTGACTGCCCTTGCCTGGTTCCACTCATAGCTAGCCAATTGTAGCCAGAGCATGATCTCCAGCAATGATTTTTTTTTTGCCCTGCACTGTTACCTCAAGTCCCCCTAGAATTTATCCTTGGGGGTGGGGAGGCCCTTTTCCTCATCTGCATGCTGTCCTATAGTGACATCATCTGAAGACACAGGGCCATCTTCCACATAAAGGCTGGAGACACCCAGTTATACCTCCCCACCAACTCCTCCATTATCCCTGCTTGTCAGATATTCAGTCCTGGATGACCAGCAATTTCCTAGTTACATAGGATCTACAGCACAGAAACAGACCATTCAGCCCAAGTCCATGCTGACGTTTATGCTCCACTCGAGCCTCCTCTCATCTTTCCTCATCTAAATCTATCAGCATAACCCTCTATTCCCTTCTCCCTCATAGGCTTGTCTAGCCTTTCCTTAAATGCATCTACACGATTCGCTTCAACCACGCCCTGTGGTAGCGAGTTCCACATTCTCTCCACTCTGGGTGAAGAATTTTCTTCTGAATTCCCTATTGGATTTCTTGAAGACTGTCTTGTATTGATGGCCTCTAGTTATGCTCTTCCCTACAAGTGGCAATACTCTATCAATACCTTTTCATATTTTAAAGACCTTGATAAGGTCACTCCTCTGGCCCTCAAGAGAAAAGAGACCCAGTCTAACACTCCAGTGTATACCCTCGCATTTCTCGTATCATCCTTGTAAATCTTCTCCGCATCCTCTCCACTGCCTCTATATCCTTTTTATGATATGGCGACCAGAACTGTATGCAGTACTGTTAAGTGTGGTTAAACATTGGGAACTCTGAAGCCATTGTCTTTAGCCCCTGCCACACTCAGTATCCTCGCCACTGATTCAATGCCCTTCCTGACCACTGACTCAAGTTGAAGCTGACTGTTCATAACCCCCAGCAAAAAAGAAATACTTGCATTTATATAGCAATTTTTACATACACAGGATGCCCCAAAGTGTTTCACAGCCAATTAAGTACTTGAAGTGTAGTCACTGTTGTAGGAAATGGCAGCCAATTTATGCACAGCAAGGTCCCACAAACCATAATGTGATAATGACCAGATATGTCGTCTTGATGTTGGTTGAGGGATGAATATTGACCAGGACAGTGGGAGTATGCCCCTGTACTAATTCGAATAGTGTCATGGGATCTTTTATATCCATCTTTGAGGGCAGTCACCTCATCTGATAGTGAAGTACTCCCTCAGTACTGCACTGGAGTGTTAGCCTAGATTTTGTGCTCAAGTCTCTAGAGTGGGACTTGAACCCACAACCTTCTGACTCAGCTGCCAGAGTTCTCAGGCAGCAACCCATTGATGAGAGATGCTCATGAATGTTCTCTCCCTGCCCCAATGCACCAAACAATCCTTCCATCCACCTAACCCAGTTCTCACAACTACCATCTGAATAGCCTCATGCAGTCTAACTTCATGGATGTTGTCGTTGGATGACTATCAATAGTAACAGCAATCCAAGATAATGTTTTGGTGTACCAATGTACTTCACTCTTCAATTGAAAATAGCTTATAATGAATGTAGAAAACTAAAAATCACTGTCTTCTGTGCTCACTTACCTATTCTAGCGCTCCTATGAAGTGCATCCCTAGTGGCTACGGCAGGAGCAATGGAAAGCTGCTGAACCTCCATTGAGGAGTGTGGTGGGTGACCTCTGGCAGCTCTGGCCATAGAGGTCCCAGCTGCAGACTACAGTACCTCAGCAACAGCCGGGGCAGTCTGGCCCATCTTGCTCGCTGGCACCAACAAGGTGGAGAGTGACGGGGACCAGATGTAACGTCATCCTGAGAAAGGGCAGCCTCTGCCTCTCCCATTGAGCTAATGGCATTCTCATGGCTTCAGCACTCCAGCTGCTCTGCACGAAGACAGAGTGCAGAACTGATGAGACACATTCAAAGACCTAATCAACTCTGTCCTTCATGCCAAGATGGCAGTAGTCTGAGCTTTTGTCAGAGCTGCATTCGAGGTTCCATCGTTTTGGATCCCAATGCAGTGCTCATAGAGTTGACCACTTGTCTATAATTGATTGCATGGTCTGGATGCTGTGTGCAAACTAGTTGGAGTTGGACTGCCCATGCTCTCTGCCATTGTGTGGAAGCTCACAGGTAAGCTGCCCAGTACACTGCAGAGTTTGTGTTGTATCGCCAGCAGTTCTCTTCTGTAGGCTGAATCCTCAATGTCTTCATTGCCTCCCTCTGCAGCAGGGCTAAAATGCAAGATTGCCTCTCAGCAACATGCTTTTGCTTCTGTGCACATGAATCATAGAATATTACAGCACAGAAGGAACTATTCGGCCTGTCGTGCCTGTGCTGTGCTGTCCAATTTAGTCCTCTTCAAGTACATGTCCAACTGCCTTTTGAAAGTTCCTGTGGAATTTGATTCCAGGAAAGGGAAGGAGTGGGGGAGAGGGAGGGAGAAAAGGGAAAAGGAGGGAGAGAGAGGAAAGTGAAGGATTGGGAGGGATGAAAGGGAAGGAATAGGATGGAAGGAAGGGGGAGAGAGGGGGGAAAGAGAAAAGGATGGAGAGGGAGGAAAGGGAAAGGAGTAGGATGGAAGGAAGGGGGAAGAGAGGCACTGACGCTATTCCAGCCAGCGACAATGGCTTCCTAGTATCCGAGGTTTAATTACACTTATATGTGGACTTTTGATCCAAATGTAATGCCCCAAATAGTACCTAGCCTGGCAACCTTAACTTCTTTAAAACTTCTAATGCTCTTTTTTAGTAATGGATGACACATTAACAGAAATCAAAACATTGAACCAACAAATTTTACATGTTTTTAAATGTTGAAATCACTGATAGTCAGGGAGACACAGATTCAATGTCTGTGGAATCATTAGCAAAGGTAACCTCAGGTTACAGGACATTTTTTTGCACCATATTTGAAATATTTTTAGTTTTACTTTACTTGTCTTCATAATGTAGTCTATTTTAAAATCATTATTAATAATTGCACTCTATCAATACCATATGTTCTTTTCCCTTAGCAAGTGGGACTCCAGAATTCCCATACAATATTTCCCCAAAAGTATCATGCACAGTAAAAATACTTAGAAAATTAGAAAAAATATCTGTGAATCATTTTCTATTATTGGACTGGGGTAAGGCACTTTGGTTGGCCCTTGCTGTCTTCTGGGGAGCTCTGTCCTCTGTCGCTTCAGGAAGTCAAAGTGGATCGAGCTACAATTTGCAAAGTCAGTGAAACCTTGGGATGGGCGGATCCAGTTACACATTCCAGTGAAACTTCAGGGTGTGGCTTATCCTCCAAGGGGACCAGTCATAGACAAAGGTGGAGCACATGCCATTTTGGCAGTACAAATAAGCGCATCCGCACATTAATGGAGGGGGAGATATCGGCTGGGAGAAGCACACGAGTGCTCAGGAGCAGGCAGTGGGGTGAGGGAGTGAGGCATTAACTATTTCATATAAATATAATATATAAAAATTCTGTCCTAATATCTCCTTATGTGGCTTAGTGTCAAATTTTGTTTGATAACGCTCCTGTGAAGCTCCCTGGGATGTTTTACTACATTAAAAGCGCTATATAAATGCAAGTTGTTGTTGTCAATTGTGGCTTAAGTGGGAGGCAGAGAGGGAAACTGGGGAATGGGTTGGACGGGGGTCAATATTTTCTGCAGAGCTGGGAGAGGAGCAGCGATGTGGTGAGTGGGAGTGGTGCCGAGAGAGGGGCAGACAGTAAAGGGGCGAATGGAAGCGGCACTAAGACAGGGGTAGCCAGTAAAGGGGTGAGTGAAACCTGGGGCCCTTACTGTGGATATATAAACATCCCCAGCATCGAAGCACTGACCACACTTGATCAGCTCCGTTGGGCGGGCCACATTGTCCGCATGCCGGACACAAGACTCCCAAAGCAAGCGCTCTACTCGGAACTCCTTCACGGCAAGCGAGCCCCAGATGGGCAGAGGAAACGTTTCAAGGACACCTTCAAAGCCTCCTTGATAAAGTGCAACATCCCCACCGACACCTGGGAGTCCCTGGCCCAAGACCACCCTAAGTGGAGGAAGAGCATCTGGGAGGGCGCTGAGCACCTCAAGTCTCGTCATCGAGAGCATGCAGAAAACAAGCGCAGGCAGCGGAAGGAGCGTGCGGCAAACCAGACTCTCCACCCACCCTTTCCTCCAACGACTGTCTGTCCCACCTGCGACAGAGACTGTAATTCCCAAATTGGACTGTTCAGTCACCTGAGAACTCACTTTTGGAGTGGAAGCCCTCGATTTCGAGGGATTGCCTATGATGATGATGGTATTGGGTCAAGACCGAGAATTCCCACTGGACGAACCAAGGGGGAAGGGAGAGGATCTTGAACTCTGGGCCTTTAGTCCATGGAATGCTTCACCACAAGTGGCTATTGAGGCAAATTAAACCAAAATGTAAAAGGGAATGGGATAAACATTTAAAAAGGAGGAATATAAAGGGATCTAGGAGGGAATGGGGTTACAGGAAAGAGCACCAGGTCCAACAAAGGCCTCTCCCTGTGCTGTAATGTCTATCATTCTATGGAAATTTATCAAGTCCGAGTTCAGGCAGTGGGTTAGAAATGTTGATACTGAACTGAGTTACAGATGATGTGCCCTGTGACAAGTGCCCCAAACACTGGGCCCGCTGCCCTTTGTGCGATCTGTTCGTTCGGTTCAGTTTTACTGGACGGCTTTGATGTGTGACGTCCACGTACAGGTTCTGACTGAGGCTCGCAGCTCAGAGTTGTCATCTTCACACAGAACTCAAAGTCCAAGCAGATAGGCAGAGAGATCGGGCCTATTAAAAGTCAGAGTGTCTGTCGACACCACTATGGCAGCCGATGAGTTGAGATGGGGCGGGACTTACGGCAAACATGACCGAAACTGCAGTGACTTCTGCCGACATAAACAGGGTGATTTCGACAGCAAAATGCAGTGAGTGTATGATAGTTACATACAAATTATGTGCATAAAATTAATCCCGGTCATATACAGTAGTGAATTACCAAATCATCTTCATTCTGGCCGGAAATAGTGGTGTTATTATAGGCAGCCCTCAGCTCATCTACTGTTGAACCCTCATCCATGCCTTTGTTACCTCTAGACTTGACTATTCCAATGCACTCCTGCCCGGCCTCCCACCTTGTACCCACCGTAAACTGGAGCTCAACCAAAACTCTGCTACCCATATCCTGACTCGCACCAAGTCCCGTTCACCCATCACCACATGCTTGCTGACCTACATTGGCTCCATTTAAAAATTCTCATTCTCGTTTTCAAATCCCGCCATGGCCTCGCCCCTCCCTATCTCTGCAACCTCCTCCAACCCCATAACCCTCCGAGATCTCTGCGCTCCTCCAATTCTGGCCTCTTGCGCATCCACAATTTCCTCCCAACATTGGCGGCTGTGCCTTCAGCTGCCTAGGCCCGAAGCCCTGGAATTCCCTCCCTAAACCTCTCCACCTCTCTCTCCTCATTTAATGTGTTCCTTAAAACCTATCTCTTTGACCAAGCACCTCTCCTAATATCTCTTTATTTGGCTCGGTGTCAAATTTTGTTTGGTAATCGCTCCTGTGAAGCGCCTTGGGACGTTTTACTACATTAAAGGCACTATATTAATGCAAGTTGTTGTTGTTGTAGTTATTTATGAAATCAAAGTTCCTCCAACCTCTGGCTTTCCGTAGGTGAATTGCTCCCCCGCCCTCGGTTTCCCCTCTTCACCTGCTCACAGGCGGCCCCCTGTTGCTTGTACCTTCTCGCACAACAGTTAATGGCACGAAGCCATGAGCAAAAACACTCAACTACAGGGGACCCAATCTCGAGAAGGTAAATACAGTACCATTTGCAAATGCAACGTGATCAGATGACACGTGGTCAGCGTATCATGTGCCCGACCTCCACCTGAGTTAGGCGAGTGTTTCAAACGTCCGAGAAGCAGCAGCATTAAAAATGGCCACAAGTGATAAAAGTCACAGTAAATGTAACATTTGGGTTTTCAGTCCCATCGCGTCCCGTTTCATAAGAACATAAGAAATAGGAGCAGGATTAGGCCATTTGGCCCATCGAGCCTGCTACGCCATTCAATAAGATCATGGCTGATCTGATCCTGGACTCAGTTCTGTTGTGTATCTGTAAAGCATGCATTCCCATGTTCCGCAACCAGGGAGCGCATCCCCTGAAGTCCCAAGGGATCCCAGCATCCCTTGGGAGCACTGTATATAAGCTGGCCCCTAAGGCCTGTTACTCTGGAGTATCTTAATAAAGACTGAGGTCACTGTTACTTTAACCTCCCTGTGTGCAGTCTCATCTGTGTTGGGAACACAATAACTGGCGATGAGTACACGAATCCAACGCAAAGATGCAGCAAACTGTGGGCATCCTGGAGAAATTCTCGGAAGGTGAGGACTGGGAAGCCTAAGTCGAACGGTTAGACCAGTACTTTGCAGCCAACGAGCTGGACGGAGAAGGAAGTGTTGCAAAAAGGAGAGCGGTCCTCCTCACGGTCTGCGGGGCACCGACCTACAGCCTCATGAAGAATTTTTGGCTCCGGTGAAACCCACAGATAAGTCGTACGAGGAGCTGTGTACACTGGTTCGGGAGCATCTTAACCCAAGGGAAAGCGTGCTGATGGCAAGGTATCGGTTCCATACGTACCAGCGATCTGAAGGTCAGGAAGTGGTGAGCTACATCGCCAAGCTAAGGCGACTTGCAGGACAATGTGAGTTTGATGACTACCTGGAGCAAATGCTCAGAGACTTTTTGTACTGGGCACTGGCCACGAGACCATTCTACGAAAACTTTTGACTGTAGAGACACCGACCCTCAGTAAGGCCATTGCGATAGCACAGGCGTTTATGTCCACCAGTGATAACACCAAACAAATCTCTCAGCACACAAGTGCTAGCAATGTTCATAAATTAACTGGAACTGTGTTTGCGAGCAGAAATGTACAGGGCAGAAACCACGAGTCTGCAACTGCCAGCAGGCCTCAGGTGACCCAGATGACTCAGAGTCCGCAACAAAAGATGAATGCAAGGCAATTCACACCTTGTTGGCGTTGTGGAGGCTTCCATTCAGCCTATTCATGCCACTTCAAAGGGTATGTTTGCAAGAGCTGTGGAACAATGGGGCACCTCCAACGAGCTTGCAGCTCTGCTAACCACCACGTGGCAGAGGAAGATCGGTCCATGGTGGACCAAAGCAATTTTGAGCCTCAGAGAGAGGAGGCAGATGCTGAAGTACACAGGGTACACACATTTTCGACGAAATGTCCACCTATAATGCTAAATATAAAATTGAATGGCTTACCCGTAGCCATGGAACTGGACACTGGCGCTAGCTAATCCATCATGAGTAAAAAGATGTTTCAGAGACTGTGGTGCAACAAGGCACTCAGACCAGTCCTGAGCCCCATCCACACGACACTGAGAACGTACACCAAAGAGCTTATGACTACTGTCCTGGGCAGCGCCATGGTCAAGGTCAGCTGCAAGGGCACGGTGCATGAACTGCCACTCTGGATTGTCCCGGGCGATGGCCCCACACTGATTGGAATGAGCTGGCTGGGCAAAATCCGCTGGAACTGGGATGACATCCGAGGGCTATCACATGTCGATGAGGCCTCATGTACCCAGGTTCTTAAAATTTCCTTCCCTTTTTGAGCCAAGCATTGGAAACTTTTCCGGGGCGAAGGTGCGGATCCACTTGGTCTCAGAGACACGACCCATTCACCACAAGGTGCGAGCGATACCTCACATGATGAGGGAGAGAGTGGAAATCGAGCTGGACAGGCTGCAACGCGAAGGCATCATCTCCCCAGTGGAATTCAGCGAGTGGGCCAGCCCGATTGTTCCAGTACTCAAAAGTGATGGCACGGTCAGGATTTGCGGCGATTATAACGTAACTATTAATCGTTTCTCGCTACAGGACCAATACCTGCTACCTAAGGCAGACGACCTTTTTGCGGCGCTGGCAGGAGGCAAGACGTTCACCAAGCTCGACCTGACTTCGGCCTACATGACGCAGGAGCTGGAGGAGTCTTCGAAGGGCCTCACCTGCATCAACACGCACAAGGGACTGTTCATCGACAACAGTTGCCCGTTTGGAATTCGGACGGCTGCAGCGATCTTCCAGAGAAACATGGAGAGCCTACTCAAGTCAGTACCACACACGATGGTTTTTCAGGACGACATATTGGTCACGGGTCGGGACACCGTCGAGCACCTACAAAACCTGTAGGAGGTCCTCCAGCGACTGGATCGCGTAGGGCTGCGGCTGAAGAGGTCGAAATGCGTCTTCATGACAACAGAAGTGGAGTTTTTGGGGAGAAAGGTTGCGGCGGACGGCATTCGGCCCACAGACGCCAAGACAGAGGCTATCAGGAACGCGCCCAGGCCACAGAATGTTATGGAGCTGCGGTCTTTCCTGGGACTCCTCAACTATTTTGGTAACTTCCTACCGGGGTTAAGCACCCTCTTAAAGCTCCTACATGTGTTATTGCATAAAGGTGAGAACTAGGTATGGGGAAAAAAAACAAGTAATTGCTTTTGAGAAAGCCAGAAACATTTTATGCTCCAACAAGCTGCTTGTATTGTATAACCCGTGTAAAAGACTTGTGCTAGCATGTGATGTGTCGTCGTACGGAGTCGGGTGTGTATTACAACAAGCTAACGTTGCGGGGAAGTTGCAATTTGTCGCCTATGCTTCCAGGAGCTTGTCTAAGGCCGAGAGGGCTTACAGCATGATTGAGAAAGAAGCATTAGCGTGTGTGTTCGGGGTAAAGAAAATGCATCAGTACCTGTTTGGCCTCAAATTTGAGCTGGAAACCGATCACAAGCCCCTCATATCCCTGTTCGCTGAAAACAAGGGGATAAATAATAATGCCTCAGCCCGCATACAAAGGTGGGCACTCGCGCTATCAGCGTATAACTATACCATCCGCCACAGGCCAGGCACCGAGAACTGTGTGGATGCTCTCAGTCGGCTACCATTGCCCACCACTGGGGTGGAAATGGCGCAGCCTGCAAACTTGTTGATGGTGGCGCAGCCCGCAGACTTGTTGATGGTCATGGAAATGTTTGAAAATGATAAATCACCTGTCACGGCCCGCCAGATTAGGACTTGGACCAGCCAAGATCCTCTGCTGTCCCTAGTAAAAAAAACTGTGTACTGCATGGGAGCTGGGCCAGCATCCCCGTTGAAATGCAAGAGCTAATCAAGCCGTTCCAGTGGCGAAAGGACGAGCTGTCCATTCAGGCAGACTGCCTGTTGTGGGGTAACCGCGTAGTGTTACCCAAAAAGGGCAGGGAGACGTTCATCTCAGATCTCCACAGCACGCACCCGGGTATAGTAATGAAAGCGATAGCCAGATCCCATGTGTGGTGGCCCGGTATCGACTCTGACTTAGAGTCCTGTGTACGGCAATGCAGCGTGTGTGCTCAGTTGAGCAACACGCCCAGAGAGGCACCACTAAGTTTGTGGTCCTGGCCCTCCAGACCATGGTCGAGGATCCATGTCGACTATGCGGGCCTGTTTCTCGGTAAAATGTTCCTGGTGGGTGATGGATGCTTTTTCAAAATGGATTGAATATGAAATAATGTCGGGAAGCACCGCCACCGCCACCATTGAAAGCCTGAGGGCCATGTTTGCCACCCACGGCCTGCCTGATATACTGGTCAGTGACAACGGGCCATGTTTCACCAGTGCCGAATTTAAAGAATTCATGACCCACAATGGGATCAAACATGTCACCTCGGCCCCATTCAAACCAGTCTCCAATGGGCAGGCACAGCGGGCAGTACAAACAATCAAACAGAGCCTCAAATGAGTCACAGAAGGCTCACTCCAAACCAGCCTGTCCCGAGTACTGCTCAGCTACCGCATGAGACCCCACTCGCTCACAAGGGTGTCCCCGGCTGAGCTGCTCATGAAAAGGACACTTAAAACCAGACTCTCGCTGGTAAACCCCAATCTGCATGATCAGGTAGAGAGCAGGCGGCAGCAACAAAATGTAAACGATGGTCGCGCCACTGTGTCACGGGAAATTGATCTGAATGACCCTGTTTATGTGCTAAACAATGGACATGGTCCCAAATGGATTGTGGGAACGGTGATAGCTAAAGAAGGGAGTATGGTGTTTGTAGTGAAACTAGACAATGGACAAATTTGCAGAAAGCACCTGGACCAAACGAGGCTGCGGTTCACAGACTGCCCTGAACAACCCACAGCAGACACCACCTTTTTCAAGCCCACAACACACACCCAAAGGATCAATGACACCACCCCATACCAGGAAATCGAACCCATCATGCCCAGCACGGCCAGGCTCACCCAACAGCCCTGCAGGGCCAACAACACACCGGCCCAGCGAGGGCACAGCCAACACACCAGAACAGACATTTGTACCGAGGCGGTCCACCAGGGAAAGAAAGGCTCCCGACCGCCTCACCTTGTAAATAGTGTTCACTTTGACTTTGGTGGGGGGGGAGTGATGTTGTGTATCTGTAAAGCATACACTCCCATGTTTCGCTACCAGGGAGTGCACCCCTGAAGTCCCAAGGGATCCCAGCATCCCTTGGGAGCACTGTATATAAGCCAGCCCCTAAGGCCTGTTCCTCACTCTGGAGTGTCTTATTAAAGACTGAGATCACTGTTACTCTAACCTCCCTGTGTGCAGGCTCATCTGTGTTGGGAACACAATAAGTTCCACTTCTCTCCCTGCTCCCCGTAACCCTTTACTCCGTTATCGCTCAGTTTTTTTCTAGGCGTAGAGGGTTGATACTGCCCCTGGGCGGAGAACAATATTGGGCCTGGAGATTTTGTGGCCCGTGTCTGCGCCCATGAAGAAAATCTGGTTTGTGAAGCGGAACCTTCGCTCCGGGACCGCGGATCCGGGGGATGAGTTTGCGCGTTGTTACCGGAAGTGCGGGATGTTCTGGATTGGGTGAGTTACCGGGAGGCCCGGAGCCCCGAGGCCCAGTATGGTTTATCCGTCGGTCTGAACTCGGGTTCTCACCGCGACCTGGCCACTTCCCCTCCCCCCAGGGTGTATCTGCAAGAAATGATCTTTCAGAGGGACTGAGACTAATTGACACTTTCTTTTTTCAGATACATCTGAGGATTCTCTACACTTGCTCCTGAATGAATGAGTATAATGTTTCTGTCACGATTGGCTTTGCAACTAGCGAAAGCGCCCAGATTTCCAGGTAAGCTGAAGTTTAATAGAATCAGAGACATTTTAGGACAGAAGGGAGCCATTTGATCCGTCAGGACTGTGCTAGTTCTATAACCACAGAACCAAGGACATTTACACTTGGCTCTTTTCTGAAATGAATCTCACTGCTCCACTCTCCCCATCGCCCAGTATATTTTCTGTCACAGACATTTCTGTGGCAAAAAATATAATGCTCCAACTCTTTGTAAAGTCAGAGCCGATTTTGTCTCCCTGACCATCAGTATCCAATGGGGTGTTGCCTCCCAGGTGTTGGGGTAAGAGACATCATGAGAGTGAAAAATATTCTGAAAAGGGAGGGAAACCAACCAGAAATTGTGGTTCATATAAAAGCCAATGACATAGGAAAGAGTAGCAGGCAGATATTAAGGACTTTGGTTCCAGATTAATTTGTGAGGCATTGATGGTAATCTCAGGATTACTCCCAGTGCCACATGCTGGGCTAGTTAGGGAGAACAGATTAGGCATGTCACTATATGACTAGAAAGATGTTGCAGAAGAAAAAATTTCAGATTTCTAAGATATTGGGACACTTTCTCGATAGAGGCAAACTGCACAGAAGGAACATGCTTTACCTGAATCAGAGAGGTACCTTATTGAGAGGGTAAATAAGGAAGGTGGAGATGCAAAACAGCAGACCTAGAAAGCGGGAAAACAAAGAGTGATGGGGAATATTTGAGAGACTATGATCCTGAAAAAAAATTAATTGCCACTTGAAAATTTTATAACTGAATGAAAGTCAGTATGGATTTGTTAAAGATCAATCATGTTTGACTAACTTGATTAAGTTCTTTGAAGTAACGGAGAAGTTGAATGAGGGTAGTGCAGTTGATGTTGTGTATATGGACTTTCAAAAGGTGTTTGATGAAGTGCCACATAACATACTGGTTAGCAAAATTAAAGCCAATGGGATCAAAGTGTCTGTGTGGATACGAAATTGGATAAGGGACAGAAAGCAGAGAGTAATGGTGAATGGTTGGTTTTCAGACTGGAGTGGTGTTCCTCAGGGCCACTACTCTTGACCTGCACTTGGGTATACAGGGCATAGTTTCGAAGTTTGCACATGACACGAATCTCGAAAATGTAGTAAACAATGAGGAGGACATAGATAGACTGGTGAAATGGGCAGACACATGGCAATTGAAATTTAAAGCAGAGAAGTGTGAAGTGATGCACTTTGGTGGGAAGAATGAGGAGAGGCAATATAAGCTAAATGATACAGTTTTAAAGGGGGGACGGAGAGACCTGGGGGTTGTAAGTTTCTCGAACTTGACACCATTTCTTCGTTGCAAATAATCTTCAGTTCGACTGAGTTATGACACATGCAATGTCTTAAGTCGTACAGTGAAATAAACAATATTATCCCTTTCTGTCTGCATAGAGACAAAACATCATCGATTCTTTCGTTCTTGTCTCTCTGAATTGTGAAGAAAAGCTTAAGATCTTTATAGGACTGTAGTCAATACACTCATTCCTTGTAACCTTGATGAATCATTGGTGTGATAAAAGTTTTTTTCAGTTTTCCGAACTAATCTGTTGATCATTTTCTTGTTTGTTTGTAATTTAGGTTACCCTCTTATCGGGAAGTCTGTGACCCCTTATTTAAGCATTATTGCTAACAAAAGACCTCTTCTTACTGACAAGGTTTTTTCTTGCTAAATGTCATCCATATCCTGAAGCATTCTGGGAATGAGCAACTTGACCATTTTATTATTTCTAGCTACAAATGGGGAACAAAGAAATGGCAGACCAATTGAACAAATACTTTGGTTCTGTCTTCACGAAGGAAGACACAACTAACGTTCCAGAAATACTAGGGGACCGAGGGTCTAGCGAGAAGGAAGAACTGAAGGAAATCCTTATTAGCCAGGAAATTGTGTTTGGGAAATTGATGGGATTGAAGGCCGATAAATCCCCAGGGCCTGATAGTTTGCAGCCCAGAGTGCTTAAGGAAGTGGCCCTAGAAATAGTGGATGCATTGGTGATCATTTTCTACATTCTATTGACTCTGGATCAGTTCCTATGGACTGAAGGGTAGCTAATGTAACATCACTTTTTAAAAAAGGAGGGAGAGAAAAAAAAGGGAATTATAGACCGGTTAGCCTGACATCAGTAGTGGGGAAAATGTTGGAATCAATTATTAAAGGTAAAATAGCACATTTGGAAAGCAGTGACAGGATCGGTCCAAGTCAGCATGCATTTATGAAAGGGAAATCATGCTTGACAAATCTTCTAGAATTTTTTGAGGATGTAACTAATAGAGTAGACAAGGGAGAACCAGTGGATGTGGTGTATTTGGACTTTCAAAGGGCTTTTGACAAAATCCCACACAAGAGATTAGTGTGCAAAATCAAAGCGCATGGTATTGGGGGTAATGTATTGATATGGATAGAGAACTGGTTGGTAGACAGGAAGCAGAGAGTCGGGATAAATGGGTCCTTTTCAGAATGGCAGGCAGTGACTAGTGGGGTGCAGCAGGGCTCAGTGCTGGGATCCCAGCTATTTACAATATACATCAATGATTTAGATGAAGGAATTGAATGTAATATCTCCAAGTTTGCAGATGACACTAAACTGGGTGGCGGTGTGAGCTGCGAGGAAGATGCTAAGAGGCTGCAGGGTGACTTGGACAAGGTTAGGTGAGTGGGCAAATGCATGGCAGATGCAGTATAATGTGGATAAATGTGAGGTTATCCACTTTGGTGGCAAAAACATGAAGGCAGAATATTATCTGAATGGCGGAAGATTAGGAAAAGGGGAGGTGCAGCGAGACCTGGGTGTCATGGTACATCAGTCATTGAAAGTTGGCATGCAGGTGCAGCAGGCGGTGAAGGCAGCAAATGGCATGTTGGCCTTCATAGCTAGAGGATTTGAGTATAGGAGCAGGGAGGTCTTGCTGCAGCTATACAGGGCCTTGGTGAGGCCTCACCTGGAATATTGTGTTCAGTTTTGGTCTCCTAATCTGAGGAAGGACGTTCTTGCTATTGAGGGAGTGCAGCGAAGGTTTACCAGACTGATGCCCGGGATGGCAGGACTGACATATGAGGAGAGACTGGATCGACTGGGCCTGTATTCACTGGAGCTTAAAAGAATGAGAGGGGATCTCATAGAAACATATAAAATTCTGATGTTGGGGGAGTCCAGAACCAGGGGTCACAGTCTAAGGATTAAGGATAAGGGGTAAGCCATTTCGGACCAAGATGCGGATAAACTTCTTCACTCAGAGAGTTGTTAACCTGTGGAATTCTCTTCCGCAGAGATTTGTTGATGCCGGTTCGTTAGATATATTCAAGAGGGAGTTGGATATGGCCCTTACGGCTAAAGGGATCAATGGGTATGGAGAGAAAGCAGGAAAGGGGTACTGAGGTGAATGATCAGCCATGATCTTATTGAATGGTGGTGCAGGCTCGAAGGGCCGAATGGCCTAGTCCTGCACCTCTTTTGTATGTTTCTATGTTACAAGCTATTTATAAGTGAAAAGAAAGCAAAACCTTAATCATATGAGATTAAATCCTAATCCTATGTATATATGTATATAGGAATAGAGTTTTTTTTTTTACAGGGTGTATGCACACAATTCTTTGGTGCAGGGAAGGTTTAGAAGGCTGTTTTTATTTAACTTTAGGCCTTAGAGACGGTGCAGAAGGATGAGGGACCAGCTATGTGGAGAAGCTGGGGGCTTTCTCCTTGGAGCAGAGGCGATCAAGAGGAGATTTGATAGAGGTGTTCAAAATCATGAATGGTTTTGATAGTAAATAAGGAGAAACAGTTTCCAGTGGCAGAAGGGTCGGTAACCAGAGGACACAGATTTAAGGTGATATGCAAAAGAACCTGAGGCATCATGAGTAAACTTTTTTTTTATGCAACAAGTTGTTGTGATCTGGAATGCACTGCCTGACGGTGGTCGAAGTAGATTCGACAGTAACTTTCAAATTGGAATTGGAGAAATACTTGAAGGGGAAACAAATTACAGGACTATAGGGAAAGAGCAGGCGAGGGGGACTAATTGGACAACTCTTTCAAAGACCTGGCACAGGCATGATGGGCCGAATGGCCTCCTCTGTGCTGCATCATTGTATGATTCTATACGCTCCTGCATTCTCCTTCTGAGCCTGGCCAAATCTTGTCCCCTCAGCTTTCTGTTTAAAGCCCGTCTCTGTCCCTATCTTTAATCTCCCTGTGTTCACAAGCACAGTGCCTGGGACCTTCCAGTGTGAGATATTTATCAATTACCAAAACAGACCAGCAAATTGAATATTATTTGTAGTTTTTGGGCGGAAATAGACATTTTAACCACTTTTTGTCTCTGCCTTTTTTCAAAAAAAGCTAATGGAATTCTAGGTTTTACCACAAGAACATAAAAACCAAGCGGTGATGATGAGTCTTAATAAAACCTAAGTTAGAATATGGTTCAGTATTGGGCTTCACGCTATAGGAAGGATATTGTGGCTTTAGGGATGGTACCATGCTGCCCGGTATGATGAAATACAAAGACTTTAGAACAACATGGATTATGGGGAGAAATATTAGAGGTGTTTAAAATTATGGAAGGATGGGACAGGGTTTCAGCATTAGTGGTTGAGACAGAAGAAGAAAGAAAAAAGAGCTTGCGTTTACGTAGCGCCTTTCATAGAAACATAGAAATTTACAGCGCATAAGGAGGCCATTTCGGCCCATTGTGTCTGCGCCGGCTGAGAAAGCCACACTTGGTCAGCAGCCCTAAAGGTTACAATGACGGAAAGGCAAAGAGCACCCAGCCCAAACAGTCCGCCTCACACAACTGCGACACCTCTTATACTGAAATATTCTACACTCCACCCCAACTGGAGCCATGTTATCTCCTGGGAGAGGCAAAACCAGATAAAGACCCAGGCCAATTTAGGGAGAAAAAAACCTGGGAAAATTCCTCTGCAACCCATCCAGGCGATCGAAACCAGTCCAGGAGATCACCCTGGCCGTATTCTATTCCCTGCAGTACTAACCATTATATCTGTGCCGTCCAACAAAAGGTCATCCAGTCTAATCCCAATTACCAACTCTAGGTCCTGCAGGTTACTGCACTTTAAGTGCCTGTCCAATCATCTCTTAAAAGTGGTGAGGGTTTCTGCATCCACCACTCTTCCAGGCAGCGAGTTCCAGATCCCCACAATCCTCTGCGTAAAGAAGTCCCCCCTCAAATCCTCTCTAAACCTTTCACCAACCACCTTAAAACTATGCCCCCTCGTAATAGACCCCTCCATCAATGGAAATAGACCGTTACTATTCACTATGTCCAGGCTCCTCAATATTTTGTACACCTCAATGAGGTCTCCTCTCAACCTCCTCTGTTCCAATGAGAACAAACCCAGCCTATCCAATCTGTCCTCATAACTAAAATTCTCCATTCTCAGGCAGCATTCTAGTAAATCTCCTCTGCACCCTCTCTTGTGCAATCACGTCCTTCCTATAATACGGCGACCAGAACTGCATGCAGTACTCCAGCTGTGGCCTAACCAAAGTATTATACAATTTAAGCAAACCTCCCTGCTCTTGTATTCTATGCCTCGGCCAATAAAGGCAAGCATTCCGTATGCCTTCTTAATCACCTTATCCACCTGGCCTGCTACTTTCAGGGATCTGTGGGTTCAGTCCCACACTCCTGATCTTTGGGCACCCTGTGCGGAGGGGAGCGGGTAGGTCCGAGGGCCTCCTCGTAGGACTGCTCCTGGGCACGGCCAAGGGTGCCATCAGCCGGTCCAGGCAGCGGGCGGTCGAGGGGGTTGTTCAACCTGACTGCCTGCCTCTCTTCCGCGCGTACATCCGCGCCAGGGTGTCCTTGGAGATGGCGCACGCGGTGTCCACCGGTACGCTCGCGGCCTTCCGCGAGAGATGGGCACCGGAGGGACTGGAGTGCATCGTCACGCCCGGCAACCAAATTTTAATTTGATTTTATGTTTTAAAGTTTAATTTGTTTTAATTGCCGGTATTTTTAGTGTCCCCCTCCCCTTTTATAGGGGGCACTTGGAGAAAAAAAAATATCTGATTTTAGTGCCCCAAAAAAAACTTTAAAAAAAACAAAAACACAAAAAAAAACACAAAAAAAGGGCCTTGGAAATGTTTGGTGCGCCCCCCAGATCGGCGGGACACGATTTAATGATTTAATGTTTTAATTTTCTCACAAAGAGTTCTGTGGACAAGCACTCCAAGGTCCCTTTGTTCATCTACACTATTAAGTGGCCGCCTGCTTAATGTGTATACCTTTTTCTTATTAGCCCTCCCAAAGTACATCACCTCACTTCTCTGAATTAAAATCCATTTGCCACTGCTGTGCCCACCTGACCAGTAGATTGATATCCTCCTGCAGCCCATGACTTTCCTCTTCATTATCAACAACACAGCCAATTTTAGTGTTGTCTGCAAACTTTTTCTTAATCATACTCCCGATATTCAAATCTAAATCGTTGATGATATATGCCACAAAAAGCAAGGGACCCAGTACTGAGCCCTGCGGAACCCTACTGGAAACATCCTTCCAGTCACAAAAACATCCATCAATCATTACCCTTTGCTTCCTACCTCCAAGCCAATTTTGGATCCAACTTGCCACTTTACCCTGTATTCCATGGGCTTTAACCTTCATGACCAGTCTACCATGCGGGACCTTATCAGAATTCTTGCTAAAGCCCATAGATACTACATCGTGCATATTACCCTCATCGACCCTCTTGGTTACCTCCTCAAAAAATTCAATCAGGTTAGTCAAACACGATCTTCCCTGAACAAATCCGTGCTGGCTGTCCCTAATTAATCCTTGCCTATCCAAATGCAGATTTATCCTGTCTTTCAGGATTTTTTTCCAATAATTTTCCCACCATTGAGGTTAGGCTGATAGGCCTATAATTACTCAGCCTATTCCTTTTTCCCTTCTTAAACAAGGGTACTACATTAGCAGTCCTTCAGTCCTCTGTCACCATGCCCAGATCCAAAGATGACTGGAAAATTATGGTCAAGGCCTCTGCTATTTCCTCTCTTACTTCGTTCAGCAGCCTGGAATGCATTTCATCCGGGCCTGGGGACTTATCTACTTTCAAAGCTGCTAAATGTCTTGATACTTCCTCTCTCACTATATTTATTTCATCCAGAATATCGCACTCCTCCTCGATAGCAGTATCTGCATTACCTCTTTCCTTTGTGAAAACAGATGTAAAGTATTCGTTAAGAACCCTACCAACATCATCTGCCTCCACACAAAGATTACCCTCATGGTCTCTAATAGGCCCTACCCTTTCTTTAGTTACCCTGTTACTCTTAATATATTTATAGAACATCTTAGGGTTTTCCTTAATTTTACTGGCCAAAAATTTCTCGTGCTCTCTCTTAGCATTCCTAATATCCTTTTTGATTTTGCCTCTTAACTTCCTATATTCCTCTAAAGATTCTAAAGTATTTAGCCATTGGTATATGACATAAGTGTCCCTTTTTTTCTTAATCCTCCCCTGTAAGTACGTAGACATCCAGGGGGTTCTAGAATTATTTTTCCCAGCCTTTTTCTAAAGGGCACATGTTTGGTCTGAGCCTTCCCGATCTCCTCCTTGAATGCCTTCCACTGTTCCGACAAGTAGTTGGTTTCAGTCCACTATAGCCAAATCACTCCTTAACTTAGCAAAATTAGCTTTTCTCCAATTTGGAACTTTTATTCCAGGCCTATTCTTGTCCTTATCCATAAACAACTTGAATCTGACTGAATTATGGTCACTGGCACCCAAGTGCTCTCCCACTGCCCAGCTTCATTCCCCAAAACTAAATCCAAGACCGCCTCCTCTTGTGTTGGACTTGCTACATACTGACTAAAAAAGTTCTCTTGATTGTATTTCACACTATACCCTTCACACTAAATTTGTCCCAATCAATATTTGGACAGTTCCCTACTGTTACTACCCTATGGTTTTTGGACTTCACAGCAATTTGCCTACATATTTGCTCCTCTATCTCCCTCCCACTGTTTGGGGGTCTATAATACACGCCCAGCAGTGTGATCACCCCTTTTTTATTTTTCATTTCGGCCCATATGGCCTCATTTGATAATCCCTCCAACATATCATCCCTCCTCACCGCTGTAATAGTTTCTTTAATCAGTACCGCAACCCACCCCCCCCCTTTTTACCCCCCTCTCTGTCTTGTCTAAGAATCCTGTAGCCAGGAATATTGATCTGCCAAACCTGCCCCTCTTTCAGCCATGTTTCTGTAATGGCTATAATGTCATACTTCCAAGTGTCTACCTGTGCTCTTCCGCCTTATTTGCTATACTCCTTGCATTAAAGTATATACCATTCATCACAGGACGACCTGTGCTTACTACATACTAAGCCCTGTTTCCTCTGTCTTACAGATTCGCTTTCTAGATTCTTGCTATCCAATTTCTGCTTTACTTCCTTCCCTTTTGAATTTGGACTCTGGTTCCCATCCCCCTGCCAAGCTAGTTTAAACTCTCCCTAACAGCATTAGCAAAACTCCGAGGATATTGGTCCCGGCGCTGTTGAGGTGCAACCCGTCCGGTTTGTACAGATCCCATCTCCCCCAGAAACAGTCCCAATGCCTCAAGAATTTAAAACCCTCCCTCCTACACCAACTTTCCAGCCATGTGTTCATCCTCTCTATCCTTCTATTCTTATACTCATTAGCACGTGGCACCAGTAGTAACCCTGAGATTACTACCTTTGAGGTCCTACCCTTTAATTGTCTTCCTAGCTCCCTGACCTCACGACCTCAAGAAGTCTCAAAGTGCTTTATAGCTAATTAAGTACTTTTGAAGTATAGTCACTGTTATAATATGGGAAACGTGACAGCCAATTTAAACACAGCAAGCTCCTCCAAACAGCAATGAGATATATGAACTCCCCTGCTCCTCTTCACATAATGCCGTGGGATCTTGTATGCTCACCTGCGAGGGTAGTCGGAGCCACGGATTAATGTTTCATCCAAAAGATGGCGACAGTGCACAGAAGTGCTTGCCTCGATTATGTGCTCAAGCCTCTTGAGTGGGACTTGAACTCTCAATCCCTGACTCAGAAATGAGGGTACTACCACTCGGCCAAGGCTGACCCCGTATTATGTGATGCACTATTAGAAATCATGTCAACGTTCAGGATTAGATCAGATAGGTGGATGAAGGAAAAGGGAATAAAGAGATGCAGGAACAGGGCAGGTGAATGAGATTGGGACTATTTTTTCGTGTGAAGGGTAAACGCCCACACACGCTGGTTGGGCCAAATGACCTGTTTCCATGTTGTAGCTTCTGTGCATTTCTATGCAGACTAAGTTCCAGAGTCTTTTGCAAAAATTCTATCGTGTACTTCCTTCAGATTGTGCCAGCGATTGTTTGCCATTTTGCAATAACAAATTTGAATTTGATAACCATTAACTACCAATCACACAAGATTTCCAAGTCAGCATTTGCAATGAGCAATAATCTGCTGAAATCTAGACCATGACTAGTTAATATTGGGAGTGTCAGTGGTTCAATACATGTATTGTAATAAGATGCAGTTCCCTGTTTTGCACAACTGCACATGTTACACCAGTGTTGCAGTTGTTTTATTCACAATTTGTCTCTGACAAGTATGTAAAATGTTAGCACTTTTAAAAGCTCTCGTTCATGGTCTTGGTGTAATCAACTAGTGAAACATTCTTGTGCTCGTTTTTAAAACCACATGACTTTCAGGAGATTGTATCAGCTCCACACCATGTCTGTCACTGAACTCTTCAGCTCACAGAATAGTACTTCAGAAACTGCTTATTCAGATGTTATCCAATTCATGCAAATATGCAGCCTTTTCCTGTGTAAATTATTAATGTTTCAACCAAGAAAGTTCAGTAACAGAAGCATTGGAAATTTCCAGTGGTTATGTCTCCTTTGCTTTTTGGGGACAGCAAAAAAAGATTTTTTTCTCTGAGCCAACTTGTGACATTTTATTTAAACAGTATTAAATAAAAAATGTAGTGGGAATAAGCGTTTCGACAGCAGGAAACAATGCATTGATAGATTTTCTGAATACACACGTGGCAAAAAAAGGCACACATTAAAAAATATTGCAAAGAAACAGGTCGTTTGGCCCATTTTGCCACTGAGATTAGCAGAAAAGCTGTCTGGAGCAAAGGCTTCACAAAATGGCCAGCCTCTGTTTATTTTCAGACTAATGAGTTAATTGTGTCTCGTAGTAAGAAGGAATTTTGCATAGAATCTTGTTACGGCACAGAAGGGTGCCATTCAGCCTATCATCCCTGTGCTGGCTGAAAAAGAGCTATCCAGCCTAATCCCACTTTCCAGCTCTTGGTCCGTAGTTGTAGGTTTCGGCACTTCATGTGCATATCCAAATACTTTTTAAATGTGATGAGGGTTTCTGCCTCTACCACCCTTTTCAGGCAGTGAGTTCCAGACCCCCACCACCCTCTGAGATTTTTAATTCTATTTTATATTTAAGTCTTTTGTATTTTCTGTAGAATTTTATTTTTCCTATTCCTTTCCCAATGATGCTCCTGTCATTGGACAGAAGGGGAAAATACATTGTGGATTTTGATGCTGGCACTTATGGGCTTGACCAAGGTGCAGTAGTAAGAAGGTGCTTTTGAGCAGTGCAGTAACAAAATCTTCAATGTCTGTTTGTCCTTCTTCCCTGGCTTCATGCCTGAAATTGTCACCATTTCTCGAACAGTCAAAACTCGGACTTGAAATGGGCTCTTCAATCAGTTCAGTGCTCTTCCAGAAGACTTATTTAGATTTTATACAAACTTTATTCTTTCTTTTTTAGGGACGCAATCTCTCTTTAGCTCTGCTATTCAGCAATGCAGTGCATTATCCAGAGATTGCTACACACAGCCTCGTCAAAGTAAAGTGAAACCACAACGTTGGTGTGCAGTGGATCATGAGCTGGAGGAGCTCCTCATTCCACGGAAATTGTCCATTAGTCCATTAGAAAGTTGGCTAACAGTTCGATACCGTGTACCCAGATTGGATCCAAACCGTGAACAAAGTATCGGAATAATTCTGTGGCAGCCTTCTCAGCAGTATGACTGCCCTTCTACTGAGGGAACTCTACATATTGGAGAAAATGGAGAAGCAATGAACTACAATATAGACATAATCCAATGTAAAAACGTACTAAAGATTCGCAGGAGAAAGATGAACAGACACAAGTACAAAAAATTGCTAAAACGTACAAAGTTTTTACGTAGACGGATCAAGGACAATCGCAGACGAAGGCGGCAGGTAAGTTGGCCTTATAGTGGTTACCCATATCTAAAATGTCTGGCGTTTGTCTACAAGGCACCTGGTTGGATTGGGATAATTCCTGTGTGTGAGCAGGGTTTAAAAGACATTTTAAGCAAGCATTTTAAGGATGAATTTTATGCATACCTAATAGTTTCATGTTATGTACACATTTTATATCGCTGCGTAAGTGAATTAAAGTGCATTATTGTACCACTATTGAAGCATGTACATACTTTCCATAACATGTTGGGTGCAATAAGCCATGCTCCTCTTGATAAATGTGTTTAAAAAAAAAAAATGAATGGACACACAAGTATGTTCCCCCGCCCACAGTTTTCTCCTGCCACCTCCTCTCTTTGTCCTGGCGACAGTGGGGTGGTATTTCATGGATGGCAACAGACCTCCAGCATCGCAGACAAATGGCCATTCTTCATGTGTCAAACTGGACTGAGAGTTGTGGCTGGATTATTTGAATGTTTGTGATAAGCACATTTATCAAGACGAGCATTGGCTTATTGCACCCACCATCATCATCATAGGCAGTCTCTCAGAATCGAGGAAGACTTGCTTCCACTCCTGAAGTGAGTTCTTTGGTGGCTGAACAGTCCAATACAAGAGCCACAGACTCTGTCACAGGTGGGACAGATAGTCATTGAGGGAAGGAGTGGGTGGGACTAGTTTGCCGCACGCTCTTTCCGCTGCCTGCGCTTGATTTCTGCATGCTCTCGGTGTTGAGACTCGAGGTGCTCAGCGCCCTCCCGGATGCACTTTCTCCACTTGGGGCGGTCTTTGGCCAGGGACTCCCAAGTGTCAGTGGGGATGCCGCACTTGATCAGGGAGGCTTTGAGGGTGTCCTTGTAATGTTTCAGCTGCCCACCTTTGGCTCGTTTGCCGTGAAGGAGCTCCACGTAGAGCACTTGCTTTGGGAGTCTCTTGTCTGTCATGCAAACTATGTGGCCTGCCCAGCGGAGCTGATCGAGTGTGGTCAATGCTTCAATGCTGGGGATGTTAGCCTGGACGAGGATGCTGATGTTGGTGCGTCTGTCCTCCCAGGAGATTTGTAGGATCTTGCCGAGACAGCATGTTATGGAAAGTTTTTTGGGAGAGGGAAGGGACCACATCTTCACTTAACCTTATGCTCACCTGATGTGCATACAGTTACTGCCATGTGCCATTGGATAGCAGTTAGAAGCAGGGGCGTTAGATCAACCATCCCTCCATTTTCTAAGGCCAGTTTACTTCCCACCTGAGGTCAGCTAAAGCAGTCCAGACCAGCGTTTGAATTTCATATACATGGCTGCCTGTGTCCTAACTTGCACCAAGTCAGGCTCACCCATCACCCCTGTGCTCGCTGACCTACATTGGCTCCCGGTTAAGCAACGCCTCGATTTCAAAATTCTCATCCTTGTTTACAAATCCCTCCATGGCCTTGCCCCTCCCTTTCTCTGTAATCGTTTTCAGCCCCACAACCCCCGCTCCCCCCCCCGCAAGATTCCGCGCTCCTCTAATTTTGTCCTCTTGAGCATCCCTGATTATAATTGCTCAAACATTGGTGGCCATGCCTTCTATTGCCTAGGCCCTAAGCTCTGGAATTCCCTGCCTAAACCGCTCCACCTCTCTACCTCTCTTTCCTCCTACAAGACGCTCCTTAAAATATATCTCCTTGACTGAGCTTTTGGTCACCTGCCCTAATTTCTCCTTCTGTGACTCTGTCAAATCTTTTGTCTCCTAATACTCTTGTGAATACTCACTACGTTCAAGGCGCTATATAAATACAAGTTGTTATTCCTGCCCTGACCGGCATGGCTCAGTACTAAACCAGGTGTTGCGGTTGCCCCGTAAGCATCAGCAGCGTCCAGTGTATTTTTAAAACCTTTGGGAAAGAAGTTTTTTAATTTTTGTAAGCAATCATATTTATATTGTGCCCATAGATATACTGTCATTTTTTTTAAATAAAGTTTGGAAGCAATTTCAAACATCATATGTGTTTCTCTTAACGTCCAGTGTAGTTCATCATCATAGGCAGTCCCTCGAAATCGAAGACTTGTTTCCACCGTAAAAGTGAGTTCTCAGGTGGCTGAACAGTCCAATATGGGAATTACAGTCTCTGTCACAGGTGGGACAGACAGTGGTTGAAGGAAAGGGTGGGTGGGGAGTCTGGTTTGCCGCATGCGCCTTCCGCTGCCTGCACTTGTTTTCTGCATGCTCTCAGTGACAAGACTCGAGATGCTCAGCGCCCTTCCAGATGCTTTTCCTCCACTTAGGGCGGTCTTTGGCCAGGGATTCCCAGGTGTCGATGCACTTTATCAAGGAGGCTTTGAGGGTGTCCTTGAAACGTTTCCTCTGCCCACCTGGGCCTCACCTGCCATGTAGGAGTTCAGAGTAGAATTCTTGCTTTGGGAGTCTTGTGTCAGGCATGCGAACAATGTGGCCCGCCCAGCAGAGCTGGTCGAATGTGGTCAGTGCTTCGATGTTGACCTGATCGAGAACATTGACATTGGTGCGTCTGTCCTCCCAGAGGATTTGCAGGATCTTGTAGTTGAGGAGAGCACATACCTGTGATTAAATTACAATTTTCTATCCTGAAGTTTTAGACATAATTTTATTGCTCTGTGTTTTCACAGATACAGTTTGAGAGGGATTTGAAACAAATCTGGAAGAAAGCTGGACTGAAGAAACCACCAGAAGGCTGGCAGGCACCAAAGATATTTGTGAAACGATACCATGGAAAATCTGAATGACATTGGAAACAAAGCAGCTGTGTTCTATATAGAGTGAAGCAAAATGTTTTGACGAATAGCTGTCTGGAGTCTTATTTTAGATAAATAATCTAATGATTCGTATTGCTTTTGTGTAAAGAGGAAATTGGTCACCTATAAGATACAATACATGTATGACTAACAAGTTAAACCTTGAATTTAGGAGTTAGTTCTTAGCCTCAAATATTGATGTATTCATAACAACAACATGCATTTATAAAGCGCCTTTTGAAGTAGTAAAATGTCCCAGGGTGCTTCACAGAACCATTATCACACAATTTGACACCGATCCACATAAGGAGAAATTAGAACAGGTGACCAAAAGCTTCGACACAGAGGTAGGTTTTTTAAGGAGCATCTTAAAGGAGGATAGAGAGAGGTTTAGAAAGGGAATTCCAGAGTTCCAGTCCCTTCTGTTGGATATGCACTGCAAGTGTGAGAGACTGGATTCAGTGCTGTGAGAATCTGTCCAGTAGTCACAAAATTGAGTCTCTATTAGCTGTAGGAGTGGGTTCCTGCAGAAATAGCTTCAATATTTTGGTTCTATAAATTCAGGTTCCAATAACGGTCAAGGTGTGGAATTGAACAACGGTTTTAAATTAGGAGGAAATATTTATAATTGTGGAGAGGCTTCATTGAAGAGTTTATTTCATGTAATTTTGACCTTGTACTGAGACCGTTCTGTAAATCTTACTACCTGGTACAAGGCCACATCCACATTGAATAAACCCTTCAGGATTGGTATGCTTATTGCAATTGCTTTCTACACACTATTATTAAACTCTCGTGATTTAAACGGATGTTGCATTTATACATCAGGTTTGCAGTCAGGGACCCAATCGTACAAAATTAAATAACTAAGTGCTTTCTAGAAGATTACTCTTTGAAAAGTATTGCCAGCCCTCTGGTTCCTTGCCATGAAGATATCCTCATGTGAGCCTGGCCAATGAGCACTTGGCATCCCAGCCACATCCCAATCTTGGCCTTGTGATCTTTACACACATGAACTTTCCCAGAGGTGTCACTGGATATTCATCTGGAATTGAAAAGGAGTCTTTCTGAAACTCAAGGAAATAGTTCTTTGAGGCCCCCAAGATTGAAGGGAACTCTTATTGTGGTGCAGTAAAAGAAAGACTTAGATTTATATAGCGCCTTTCATGACAACCGGACGTCTCAAAGCGCTTTACAGCCAATTCAGTACTTTTGGAGTGTAGTCACTGTTGTAATGTAGGAATCGTAACTACTGTACCATGAAGATCAAGCAAGTTCTGGGTTCAGTTCTGACCTGGGTTGAGTTAGCAAATCTCGGCCAGAGTGCAGTGAGATTATAATTGTTTTTGATGTTCTGAGGCTTTAGTGATGAAAAATCAGCCACATTTCTTACTTGTAAGAATCCAGTGGCAATCTGCCTGCAGGCAGCATTTACTTTCCCTTATTGTCACTGAAATGGCACTGAATGTGTTTTCATGCTACACAATGAATCTCACACTCCAGTTTATGATTCTGTTAAGATGCATTGTCAGTAGAATGGTGGGCTCCTGGACGTTAAAGCTGCCAAAGTCTTTAGATATAAGAACAGAAGAAATAGGAGCAGGGGTAGGCCAATCAGCCCCTCAAGCCTGCTCTGCCATTCAATAAGATCATGGCTGATCTACCTCAACAATTTCCTGCACTATTCCCATATCCCATGATATGTTGAACTTTGATTCCTTTTGACATGGCTACCAATTCCTTAGCGTGCTGCTCAGTCTTTGTGTTTGGAAGTCAGTGTTACCTGGTTCTTGTACTGGTCCCAATGCAATCTTGCCACATCCAGTTGTGAATGGTGGTGGTCAGTTAAACAGCTAACAGGAGGAGGCAGCGCCCGTGAACATCCCCATCCTTGACGATGGCAGAGCACGTGAGTACACTACCGTAAACATTCACTCCCTCGACCACTGTGGCTGCAGTGTGTACCATCTACAAGATGCACTGCAGCAACTCGCCAAGGCTTCTTCCACAGCATCCCCCAAACATGCAACCTCTACCACCTAGAAGGATAAGGATAGCATAGGAACACCTCCAACTCACACACCATCCTGACTTGCACATAGATCGCTGTTCCTTCATGGTTGATGGTGAGAGTCACTGGTGATAGGGACATGTGAGCAGGGGTGCTATTGTACCTGATTTTTAAGTAACGAGATAGTAGAGCAGGTCAGAGTCAGAGAACCCTGGTGACAATCGTGGCGTTTATGTTGGGTTGAAGAGGGAAAAGAGAATACCATGGAAATATTCAACCTCAGAAAGGCAGATTGTGAGATGATGATGGAAACTGCACTGACAGCACTCAGGGCAAAAGTGTGAGAATGTAGGAACAGGAGGAGGCCATTCAGCCCATCGAGCTTGTTTTAACATTCAATTAGATAATGGCTGATCTGTATCCTAACTCCATGTACCTGCCTTGGCTCCGTATCTCTTAATATCCTTAAATAGGAAAATCTATCCATCTCGGATTTAAAATTATTAATTGAGCTAGAAAAGTGCATCATGTTTAGATATATTACACAGAGTACATAACATACTGTTAGGGAAGGTGGATGAAGTAATGCGAGGAAGAAAAGGAAAAACATTCTGATGTCCATTTAATGTACTAATTGTAATGATAGAAAATTCACGGGTTGGGAGTGAGCAATTCTGCATGTTGCAGGAGTGGGTGCATCGGAGTTTTTGGCCCATGCATTGTCCTACAGGTAGCACAATGGACAAAGACACACATAACATCCAGGCTAAAGAGCTTAAGAAACTGGTCAGACGAGCTCAGACAGGAGCAGGAAGGCTCGCCCTCACCACCATCCGCAATTTGGGCTGGATTTCATATCTGACTGGATATGGGTTCTGCCCCAAATTTCAGCATCTGCCTGCCCTGTGCCCTCCCCCAGCCCTGGAATTTCAACTAAACAGCTATTCTGCGAAGGCCGTGCTCCCATTATTTCAAAAGAACATCTCAACATCGGTAAGGAGAAAGAGTCAGCAGTTGGAATGTATTGTTATTGTAAGTGGCAACTGTCAGATCAGACACACAACATGTACAACACAAAAACACACCAACACTGGTGTTTTACAACAAATCAGTATTATTAAAGAATGTCTATGGATTCTCTATACACGTTGCAATGTTTTATATGAATCACTTTTGTACATAGAATAACAGAATTTTACTGCACAGGAATGGGCCATTCGGCCCAACAGGTCTATGCCGGTGTTTATGCTCCACACGAGATTTTCATTAAAAATACTACTTCCTACTTCCTAAACTGCATGTACATTATGTACAAGGTTGGATTTATAATTGGCAAACTGCACTTTCAATCCTTCATAATACACCAACTGCCCTGTAGCATGCTGCAAAAAGGCAAAAAAAATCTGAGAAGTATTAGTCCCTTAAATCATAGAACCATAGAACTTTACAGCACAGAAGGAGGCCATTTGGCCCATCGTGACTGCCAGCCGAAAAAGCTATGCAGCCTAATCCCACTTTCCAGCTCTTGGTCCGTAGCCCTGTGGGTTACGGCAATTCAAGTGCGTATTTAAGTATTTTTTAAATGCTGTGAGGGTTTCTGCCTCTACCACCCTTTCAGGCAGTGAGTTCCAGACCCCCACCACCCTCTGGGTGAAAAAGAATTCTCCTCAAATCTCCTCTAAACTTCCTACCACTTTAAATCTATGCATATATAAATAAGAGTTTATAATAAATAATATTTTATTTAGAAATCCATCAGAAAGTGCTGAACAACAATGTTATTCATCCAAAACAAACAACACATCTCCCTCCTCTCCCCTTTCTCCCTGCTAATTCCTTCCCCTTTTCTCCCCTCCCATCACAACAATAACGTATGTTGGAGTCGAGCTCCACCAACAATCCTCTGAGTCCACAGTCAACGAGCCATTGTTCATGAATTGTGGCAAGAATGTTCAACCGCACAGGTCATTAGAGTGTAACCCAACCCTGTTCTCGCCTGAAATACTCTTTGCAGTGGGATTCATTGTTAAAGGTGACCAGGAATGGGAAGCCCTAACAGGTTTTCCTCCTCTCTAGTCCAGAGGTGCTGAGGCCAATTGTAGCTGCCACATCTGGCCTTCAGCACGGATCAGGGAACAAGCCTGGGACCTGCCTGTGGCCCAGAGTCGTTACCAACAGAGCTAGAGGGAACGTTTTAACTTTCAAGTGTCAGTAATGTCTTAAACTCTAACAGACAACAATTGAGTTAGAATCTGCTTAATAAGGTTGCTGTTTTGCTTTGACAGGGAGGGGATTGAGTACATTGGCATTGTCCGTCCAAGCTCATTGGAATGGGTAATACTCATTGAGAAGCTACAGACAGTCCTGCCTGTTCTACCTTAACAAGTGGAGGCAGATGGTCTGGCATGGGGAAGAGCTGGGTGAGGGAGGAGGAGAGTATAAACCTCACTTAGGACTAATACAGCTGGAGGCAGCTTGATATGTCGACCATGTTTCAACGGGATGGCCTCTACCTAAACCAAACCTGCATGACATGATCATTTTAGAGATTACACACTTTTACAAATATTACACAGTATTGCACAAGTATTACAGAGAGTCAATACAATAGAATACAACATAAGATGAGGATTGGTATAAAATCACCAGTATATACCAGAAACTTTGCATCATTAAACATCTTTACCCACCCAAAACATCACTGTACCACAAGGACTACCCTTGGATTGGGTTAGTTGGGGGGGAGGAGAACTCACAGTTCTATAGAATCAAGAACGCTGGGTTATCATGTCAGCTTAAATTATGTTCCTCCAATTTTCTCCCCTAAAGCTGTTGGCGCCTGCTGGGGTCTGGTTCAATGGCTGACAGCCTCTCATTTCTCTCTTCCACCTCACCCAAATAGCTATTCTTTAGAGGTGAGTCTAGACAGAGAGTTTCAGCCGGCTATTGGGAGGCATCGCAGCCACCATCATCATCATAGGCTGTCTCTCAGAGTCGAGGATGACTTGCTTCCACTCTAAAAGTGAGTTCTCAGGTGACTGAGGAGTCCAATGCGGAACCTACAGTCTCTGTTACATGTGGGGCAGACAGTGGTTGAAGGAAAGGGTGGTCAGGGAGCTTGGGTTGACGCAAGCTCCTTCCGCTGTCTATGCTTGATTTCTGTGTGTTCTCGGCGAAGGGACTCGAGATGCTCAGCTCCCTCCGGGATGCTTTTCCTCCACTTTGGGCGCTTTTGGGCCAGGAATTCCCAGGAGTCGGTGGGGATATTGCACTTTGTCAAGGAGGCTTTGAGGGTGTCCTTGAAGCATTTCCTCTGCCCACCTGGGGCTCGCTTGCCGGGTCGAAGCTCCGCCTAGAGCGCTTGCTTTGGGAGTCTCGTGTTGGGCATGCGGACGATGTGGCCCATCCAGCAGAGCTGATCGAGCGTGGTCAGTGCTTCGATGCTGGGGATGTTGGCCTGAGCAAGAACACTGATGTTTGTGCGTCTGTCCTGCCAATGAATTTGCAGGATCTTGCAGAGGCGTTTTGAGGTGTCTGCTGTATATAGTCCACGTCTCTGAGCAATATAGGAGGTCGGGTATTATTACTGCACTGTGGGCCATGAGCTTGGTGCCGGATTTGAGGTCCTAGCCTTTGAACACTCTCTTCCTCAGGCGACCGAAGGCTGCACTAGCACACTGAAGGCGGTGTTGGACCTCATCGTCGATGTCTGCTCTTGCTGACAGTAGGCTCCCGAGGTATGGAATATGGTCCACGTTGTCCAAGGCCTCATCGTGGATTTTGATAATCAGGGGGCATTGCAGCCAAGCATAATCCCACCCTCACCTGACCTCGTGGCCATTGGCTAACAGGAGCTGCGAGATGGTGATCAGAAAGAGGAGCCTTGTACTCCACCTAGCCCAGGACAAAGACCTTGGCTATAACTAGTCAATCCAACATGAATTGAACCTGAGAACTTCCTGAATGGTTCAGTTCCACACCAAATGGTGCATGTATCAACTAAGACAAGAAGGGGTGAGGTGGGAAAGCTCATCTATAAACATCTTTTACTTCTGTTTTACATCTGAAAGCTACAAGTTGTGGTGCTTCTGGGAAAAATATAAAAATTGTCAAGTGCTCTGGGTCCCACCAGGAGCCTGGAATATATCCATGTGTCCCCAGGGCCTCGGACATGGATCACATTTTCTAACCGAGTGACCGTCCCGGTCAGCGGGCGAGCAGCGTGCGAGTCTCCGGGGAACCTGCTCGCAGGCTGGAGGAACAACTTCCCGAGTTATCTGCAGGAATGGCTGGCATGGAAACTTCTCCTGTTGAGTTTCTCAGGATTGTTGGATGCCATGTGGGAAAATTCCCTAAAAATGTCATGATAGGTTTCATCACCTGCAAGAAGAACAAATGCACTTAGAATTAAGAGATGGAATGAGATCATAAGAGGTACTGATAGATTTTTATAAGGTGATGGTTAGGCCACAATTCGAGTACCACGTGCCGTTTAAATGCTCCATTATTGATAGGACATTAGCGCCATAGTAAGCATACAGCATCGATTCATCAGGATGATGCCAGCGATGGGAGACTTGAGATAGTGAGACTAGTTCAAACTTGAGCAGTGCGAGCTCAGAGGAGATTTAATAAATGTTTTTTTTAATTATGAAAGGCTTTAATAGACCCAATAGGAAAACATTATTTACACTGGTTGGCGAGTCAGTGACAAGAGGTCATCTATTTAAAACTGTTACTAAAGGAGTGAGGGGCGAGATTAGGAGAAATTTATTTACACAGAGAGTTGTTGGAGCGTGCAATTTTTACCAACAGGGAATAGTTAGGCAGAGATTATTGCATCTTGTAAAGGGAAAGTGAAGCAGAAGAAGATACCTGGCTGTGGGGAAAGAGAGCAGATGGGTGAGGTTAGTTTTTTGTTTCTGCATCAAAGAGCCAGCACAGAAGAAGTTGGGTTGAATGGCCTTCTTCAGTGCTGTAAAAGTCTCTGGTCCTGACAGTAAGCAGTGTTCTGTTTCATAAACATGTCTTCCAGTTTTTTCCCTTCCAGGGGCACTGGATAGCAAGGTGAGGTATGGTTCCAGAGACACTGGATACCAAGATGAGATATGGTTGCAGAGGCACTGGATATGGAGATGAGGTATGGTTCCAGAGGCACTGGATAGCAAGGTGAGGTATGGTTCCAGAGACACTGGATACCAGGGTGAGGTATGGTTCCAGAGGCACGGGATATGGAGATGAGGTATGGTTCCAGAGGCACTGGATATGGAGATGAGGTATGGTTCCAGAGACACTGGATATGGAGATGAGGTATGGTTCCAGAGTCACTGGATATGGAGATGAGGTATGGTTCCAGAGGCACTGGATACCAAGATGAGATATGGTTCCAGAGGCACTGGATACCAAGGTGAGGTATGGTTCCAGAGGCACTGGATATGGAGATGAGGTATGGTTCCAGAGGCACTGGATACCATTGTGGTCCCCTCTGGTACCTCACTCAAGCTCAGTGGATGATTACCCAAAGTAGCCACCATTACTTAGCATTAATGTGGCACAAATGGTATCTGACAATGTCAGCCCCGTTTCAATAGCACTGAGGTCGATTCCTAGATGTTGTCCAGAATGAGATCTATTAACCCAGCCCAGTTCTTTTAGCTCTCCTCTCCATTTGTTAGCTCAAATTTCTGTCATGAACCCTAATCTCGGCCCTGCAGTTAGTGGTGAACTGCAGTCTTGTCCTAAGCTCTGACACCTGTGTTATTCTGCTGACTGAGCAGCAGGGGGCAGCATTTACTCATCTGCTGCTGATCGACAAAGAGCAGCCCACAATTTACACAATACAAGAGAAATATAACACAAGCAGAGACAAAACAGTAAGTATGTTTTTCCCCTGGTGCCTCAACTGTGCTATGGCACATGACACGAGAAGATCGACTCTGGGGAACGGGGAGAAAGTAAATTTTTTCAAACTCCATTTACAGGCTCAATTATGTTTTAGTACCAACTGTGTCTTAAATTAACTTGTTATAAATGGCCTCTTGTGCCAGGCAGGAGGTAATCGGGCAGCTTTCCTGCTCCTGTCGCTGTCTAATTGCCCTTGCAGGAAAGCATGTATTTGTAGATGAGGGCAGCATGGGGCTGGGCTGTGCTGCACCTCAAGGCCGAACAACCTGCTGATACTCGAGGGGGTCATTTTAACCAAATGGAATGACATGGAACACTGGTTTTACAGCCCCTGCCCAATACATAGAAAATAGGTGCAGGAATAGGCCATTCGGCCCTTCGAGCCCGCACCACCACTCAATATGATCATGGCTGATCATTTTTGCAACCTTAGTACTCCAATCCTGCTTTCTCTCCATACCCCTTGATCCCTTTAGCCATAAGGGCCACATCTAACTCCCTTTTGAATATATCTAATGACCTGGCCTCAACAACTTTCTGTGGTAGAGAATTCCACAGGTTCACAATTCTCTGAGTGAAGAAGTTTCTCCTCGTCTCAGTCCTAAATGGCTTACTCCTTATCCTTAGACTGTGATCTCTGGTTCTGGACTTCCCCAACATCGGGAACATTCTTCCTGCATCTAACCTGTCCAATCCCGTCAGAATTTTATATGTTTCTATGAGATCCCCTTTCATTCTTCTAAATTCCAGTGAATATAAGCCTAGTTGATTTAGTCTTTATTCATATGTCAGTCCTGCCATCCTGGGAATGAGTCTGGTGAACCTTCGCTGCACTCCCTCAATAGCAAGACTGACTTTGATGGAGAGTAAAATCGGGTGGGGTGTAAGTCCAGTGCAGCAGCCACTCCCATTAGTATACCAAAAGATGGATTGGATTAAAATTGCCCCCCCGAGGCTCACACATGAAGAATAGGTACTAGGGCCCAATACCACAGGGCAGCCAGCACTCCTGGGAGCTATTCTGCAGCATGAGCCAGCACCTTACAGTGATAGATTTGGTGGAAACAGATGTCACAATGCCTAGAGATGAGAAGGATGGAGTTAGCCTCATGCTGTTAGGACCAGACAGCAGCTGTGGGAGAGGCTGTGACTGTCCACATGCTGCAGGTAAACCCTACTGAGCACCAACTGGAAGATCCGGCCTGTAAATCCGCTCGGTTCCTCACACTGTTGGGTTCAGTTGCCCAGTGATGTCATTAACACTCACTATTAAACAAAACTATTTAAAAGAGAAACTGGAGAGAGAAAGGAGTAAAATGGTGTTGAAGCTAATGATCATTGATTTTGAAATGATCCGCTACTGGTGATGCTCAGAGTTTGATTACTTGTGAAAATGTTGAATTAATTCAGGTGGTTATGTGTGACCAAAGCACCACCACCACCGGCACACCATGGTTGCAGTGTGTACTATCGACAAGATGCACCACAGCAAATCGCCAAGGTTTCTTCAACAGCACCTCCCAAACCTGTGACCTCTACCGGCTAGACGGACAAGGGCAGCAGGTGCATGGGAACACCACCACCTCCAAGTTCCCCTCCAAGTCACACATCACCCTGACTTGGAAATATATCGCCGTTCCTTCATCATTGCTGGGTCAAAATCCTGGAACTCCCTCCCTAACAGCAATGTGGTAGTATCTTCACCACACGGACTGGAGCAGTTCAAGGTGGCAGCTCACGTTCTCGAGGGCAATTAGGGATGGGCAATAAATGCCGGCCTTGCCAGCAATGCCCACATCCCATGAACGAATAAAAGAAAAAAGGTGTCCAGCAACATTGTAATGTGATTTAAATTACAAACTATCTTATGTGACTTGTCAGAATTCTTCCATTCCTTTAATGTGGGCAATGGACAATTTGGAGACTGAAGACCTGTGGACAGTCTGAATGACCGGCTTTCTCCCATGGATCAATGGGCAAATGCCTGGTATCATAGAATCACAGAAATTTACAGCACGGAAGGAGGCCATTTCGGCCCATTGTGTCCACGCCGTCCGACCAAGAGCTATCCAGCCTAATCCCACTTTCCAGCTCTTGGTCCGTAGCCCTGTACATTATGGCACTTTAAGTGCACATCCAAGTATCTTTTAAATGTGGTGAGGGTTTCTGCCTCTACCACCCTTTCAGGCAGTGAGTTCCAGTCTCCCATCACCCCTCTGGGTGAAGACATTTCCTCTCATATCTCCTCTAAACCATCCCCCAATTACTTTAAATCTATGCCCCCTGGTTGTTGACCCCTTTGCCAAGAGAAATAGGTCCTTCCTAGCCACTCTATCCAGGCCCCTCATAATTTTATACACCTCAATCAGGTCTCCCCTTAGCCTCCTCTGTTCCACAGATAACAGACTCAGCAACTCCAATCTTTCCTCATAGCCCAATGGTATGATAGTGAGTTAAAAGGATCAGCAAGGTCCCAGATGAGTATATGCTGCGTTATCTGATTTCAGGCACGGGCATGACCCCTGGCCTTGGGAGGGGGAATTGAAGCAACCATTGAGGGCATTCAGTCGCCCCCTGGTGGAAAGTATGTGTGTGGGTGAGGAGTGAGCAGGACCAGGCTCGGCGGTGGTATCATTCAGGGTTGAAGAGCCTGCTGAAACCCACCGTGTGATTCACACATGTGTCGTCAGTTTGGCAAAGTCCTGGAGGGTCTGCAAGCAGATAGAGAACGATAGCCTGGCAAGATTCAGGGCCTGCAGGAGCGGACCGGACTAGGAGAGAATATTGGAGATTCTGGATGGGAGTGACTTTAGATCAGCGAGAAACTGAACAGATTCGGGTCCTGAGAGCTAACAGAGATAAACTACAGAGAACAAGCCAGAATACGTTTGCGCTTAAAGTACAGACTTTAAGGGTGGTGGAGGCGGTTTCAATTGTGCCTTTAAAAAGAAAATTGGCTAAGTACCCGAAGGAAATAATTTGTAGGGATGTGGGGAAAGGGCGGGGCAGTGGCACTCGCTGAAGTGGTCGAGCAGAGAGCCGGCACGGGCTCGACGGGCTGAATGGCCTCCTTCTGTGCTATAACCATCCTATAATTCTATTTATTGATAGATTCATGCAAAGATTTAACAGTAATACTTTAATTGTAAAGTGCACCTCAGTAACTCTGTCCATTGCCTTCTGAATATATAACAAGACACTTGCTAGCACTGCTGCACTGGGTTACAATATATTTTGCAACGTGACATCTCAAGATATCACCAGTTTAATATGTCAAACTTCATTTAATTTTTGCTTCCTGTCTGTTTCTCGTTTAACTAGGTAGATTTTGTTTACCACAAGCTTCTTAGCTATTCATTATTTTGCAGTTTCCCTTTTTAATGCCTCTTCAGCATGAGGTTTGCGGCCAGCCCCTGCAGTGATACCCGAACAGCCAGCGACAAGCCTGAAACACTCGAGTCCAGGCCCTCTCCCCCAGCCCAGCAGTAAAGTCAAACATGGCTCAGCTCCAACTTTTCACTTTGTAAGTACCCAGCAAAGATCACTTCTGGCCTACTGCCACCAAACAGACCAAATCTGACGGGTTCTGAGTCAAGCCCGGCCTCTGGTTTCCATGACTACCATCACCTACGATGCTTTCATTCAGCCAACATCAGGTGCTTTCCCTAGTGGACCAGGCGAGCAGCCTTACAACGCGCAGTTTCCCATCGACCAACTGCCTGAGAAATTTGCCGCATTTGAGGTGAAATCATTTTAAACAGGAAGGTCCCGTCACCTCTCACAGAGATGTTTTTGTTCTTGGTCGACCCCACAAGCTTTGCGATAGAGGCCAATCTATAAACCGTTTGGAAAAGGAGAAGGGAATGTTTCATTTTGATTTACAGTCTTGTGATACTGGGACTGGGCAGCATATGGCGCAGCTCTGTGTACATGCTGAAAATGCTGGGGGAATGCACAGGGTCTGAAAGAGAAAGAAAGGTTAATGCATGAGGTGTAACCCATCAGCAGATCTGGCACAGTCAGAAACAGACCCTTTATAGGACTGACAAAGACTAGTCAAGGTTCACTGCATTCAAATCAAGACTCAACGCCCCATCACCTACACTCATACTTTCCCAGGACCTGTAAACCGTGGAACCCCTTACCCCGCTCCACCCCTCGCCTTTTGGTTCTTCTTTTCTGCTACAAACGACAGGCTTAACGTCACCGAATCACTACTTGCTGATCTATCTGGGCCTCTGTGTCCACTCGATGTCCTGCATTGTGGCCTCTTTGCTCTCCACCGAGGTTTCTCAATGAAAAGGCGCCATCTCCAACTCCCCACACCGCGGAAACATTATGTTATCTTTCTGTTAGTTGCTGACAGACCTGTTGTGGATTCTCGCACTTTTTTTTGTTCCAGTCTCAGATTTCAAACATTCGTGGTTCTTTTCAGAAAACCGGCACAGGCACGATGGGTTGAATGGCCTCCTCTGAGCCGCAGACTTCGATGATCCAGTATCACACATATTGTTTCAGGATTGATATGATTTCAATGCTTCTTCCATCTGAATCTGAGCCAACTGGGGTCAGCACTGGATTCCAGGAGCGGGACGAGGCCATTCGGCCCCTCGAGCCTGCATCACCATTCAATATGATCATGGCTGATCCTCTATCTCAACACCATATTCCCGCATTCTCCCCATACCCCTTGATGCCTTTTTTTGTCTAGAAATCTATCTATCTCCTTCTTAAATATATTCAGTGACTTGGCCTCCACAGTCTTTTGTGGTAGAGAATTCCACAGGTTCACCACCCTCTGAGTGAAGAAATTTCTCCTCATCTCAATCCTAAATTTCCTATCCTGACTTCTAGACTTCCCAGCCAGGGGAAACATCCTCCCCGCATCCAGTCTGTCCAACCCTGTCAGAATTTTGTACGTTTCAATGAGACCCCCCTCTCATTCTTCTAAACTCTAGTGAATACAGGCCTCATCGACCCAATCAATTGAGCCTACTGGTCATTGGCTATCAACTCCATTAGTTCTAAAATCATCGTTTGCATCTTAATGGCAGAAGTGCCATTACCATCTCATTTTTGCCCATCATCCCTTTTGTCTCTCTAATCTCTCCTGCCTTCCACCCTATCACAGACCTTCCCTTTTGGTCCTCCCTCCCCTCTCCCTTTCACTGGCCCTGCACTTCCTTAAGAATCTGTTATATCTCGAATTTTTCCAGTTCTGACGAAGGGTCACAGACCTGAAACGTTAACTCTGTTTCTCTCCACAGATGCTGCCTTACGTGCTGAGATTTCCAGCATTATTTGTTTTTATTTCAGATTCCAGCATCCGCAGTATTTTGCTTTTCCATGAGTTCTCTGTTGACTTGCGCGTGCTACCTTGGGAGATGAAAAGGGGGAGGAACCTGACATTTTATTGATTTCATTCTTTAGTACCTGTAATGTGCTTTATGTTGCCGTCTTTTACAAAGTATCATTGGTCCCAGAAACTATAGAGCCATGTGGAGACTGGATTCATGACGAATTTCTAAGTGAGGCAAAATGAGGAATATCTATCGGGATGGATGAGTTTAAAGGAGACTAAATTCAGTTAAAGACTCGCATTTATAGCACCTTTCACGACCACCGGACGCCTCAAAGCCTTTTGCAGCTAATGAAGTGCTTTTGAAGTGTGGTCACTGTTGTAATGTGGGAAACGCTGCAGCCAATTTGCGCACAGCAAGCTCCCACAAACAGCAATGTGATAATGACGAGATAATCTGTTTTTTTGTTATATTGATTGAGGGATAAATATTGGCCAGGACACCGGGTCCCCTGCTCTTCTTCAAAATAGTGCCATGGGGATCTTTTACGTCCACCTGAGAGAGCTTAACTTCTCATCTGAAAGAAGGCACCTCCGACAGTGCAGCGCTCCCTCAGCACTGAGTGTCAGCCAACCATGGAGTAGGACTTAAACCTACAACCTTCTGACTCAGAGGCGAGTGTGCTGCCCACTGAGCCACAGCTGACACTACCCACACCAGATGTGAATTCAAATCACAACGGGAGGCAATTTAGGCCCAACATAACCTCAAGTAGCAGTATCTCTTCTCCCTCCTGGCGCTCAGCCCCTGGTTTGATCACAGACTTCAGATATTTGCTGTCTGCTCTACTTTTATGCTGTTTTTTTTCCCCAATAGCATTCACATTCAGCTCGTTCCCTGCTGATCTGGACCCGTGTCTTTCCAATGCCTTTGTCTTCCGAATGGCGGCATATCTAACCTCTGTCTGAGATCAACTTTGTACCGAGTACAACACCGTGTACCTCTGTCCAATATCTTAATCTATCAATAGGCCACCAAACACATTCGCTGCATCATTGTGCACGTAGATTTGAACTCTTGATCTCTACGCTGGAAGGACCTCTTGCGCGCGAGAATATGGGGGTCAATCTATCCAGGGTTTGGGGTCAATCTGTCCAGGGTTTGGGGTCAATATGTCCAGGGTTTGGGATCAATCTGTCCAGGGTTTGGGGTCAATATGTCCAGGGTTGGGGGTCAATATGTCCAGGGTTTGGGGTCAATCTGTCCAGGGTTTGGGATCAATCTATCTCGGGTTTGGGGTCAATCTGTCCAGGGTTTGGGGTCAATCTATTCAGGGTTTGGGGTCAATATGTCCAGGGTTGGGGATCAATCTGTCCAGGGTTTGGGGTCAATCTGTCCAGGGTTTGGGGTCAATCTGTCCAGGGTTTAGGATCAATCTGTCCAAGGTTTGGGGTCAATCTATCCAGGGTTTGGGATCAATCTGTCCAGGGTTTGGAGTCAATCTGTTCAGGGTTTGGGGACATCTGAAACGGAATATATTTTTTTAAATACTGCATAAAATAGGACTGGTGTGAATTTTTTTTTACAAAAATATTCTGTATTTTAAATTGTTTGAAGCGATTTACAGGGCATAGCCTCCGAGTCCCCATGCACTGGATCAGGAGGCACCCAACAGCGTGCTGTCTCATCCGACTCTTCACCGAGCGAGGTGAGACCGCGAGCAACCGATGCCTGGCGCACTGATACCAACACCTGGTGTTTGGAGTCCAAATGGTGTCTATGTTCACACCAAGCTTCTAATGTCTTATTGATCTGCAGTTTGGTGGAACCCCGTGTATTTCACACCTTGCACACTTCAACCTGTCAAGTCGGATTGGAGTGTTTGCGAAGCCAGTGAGTGAAGCAGCTAAGGGTGGCCGAGTTACATAAAACCCCGTGCATTTCACTCCTCGCTCACCGCAGGCGCAGCTGAAGTGCGCTCGGTGTGAAGCTCATGGTGTTTGGAGAGCTGCAGATTGATGGGGATTATGTCACCCAACAGAGCACCAGTAATGGCTCCACAGGGAAAACAGCTTGGCGAGAAAAAAAACCTTACATTTATATAGCGTCTTTCACGACCTAAGGACGCCCCAAAGCGCTTTACACCCAATTACGTATTTTTGAAGTGTAGTCACTGCTGTAATGTAGGAAACACAGCAGCCAATGTGTGCACAGCATGCTCCCACAACCTGCAACGTGATAATGAGCAGGTAATCTCTTTTCGTGATGTTGATTGAGGGATAAATATTGGCCAGGACACCGGGAGAATTCCTCTGCACTTCTTCTAAAAGATGACACCTCTGACAGTGCAGCGCTCCCTCAGTACTGCACTGGAGTGTCAGCCTAGTTTTAATGCTCAAGTCTCTGGAGTGGGACGATGCACACACAACCTTCTGACTCAGGCCAGATTGCTGCCACGGTTGATAGGCAAATGAAAAGGGGAAAATGGCAGGGGGGAAATTCTGCAGCTGCAAATTGTGGATCACCCAGGGCCTCAGTGTGCCAGTGCAGCCTTCGGTAGCCTGAGGAAGAGAGTGTTTGAAGACCAGGATCTCAAACCCGGCACCGAGCTCATGGTCTACAGGGCAGTGGTGATACCCGCACTCCTATGTGGCTCAGAGACATGGATTATGTACAGTAGGCACCTCAAAACACTGGAGAAGTATCACCAACGCTGCCTTTGCAAGATTCTGCAAATCCATTGGCAGGATAGGTGCACCAACGTCAGTGTTCTCACTTAGGCCAACATCCTCAGCATCAAAGAATTGGCCACACTCCATCAGCTCTGTTGGGCGGGCCACATCATCCGCATGCCTGACACGAGGCTCCCAAAACAAGCACTCTACTCGGAGCTCTGACACGGCAAGCGAGCCCCAGGGGGCAGAGGAAATGCTTCAAGGATACCCTCAAAGCCTTCTTGAAAAAGTGAAACGTCCCCACCGACACCTGGGAATCCCGGGCTCAAAACCGCCCTAAGTGGAGAAAAAGCATCTGGGAAGGCACTGAACATCTCGAGTCTCTTCGCTGAGAGCAAGCTGAAGCCACGCATCGACAACGGAAGGAGCGCGTGGCAACCCAGGCACCCCAACCCCCCATTCCTCCAACCACCGCCTGCCCCACCTGTGACAGAGACTGTGGGTCCCGCATTGGACTCTTCAGGCACTTGAGGACTCATTTTTAGTGTGGAAGCAAGTCATCCTCGACTCCGAGGGACTGCCTAAGATGATGACCCAGGGCCTGAATGTTGACAGTGATCCAGAGAGATGAGGGAGGGAGGGCTTTGACCCTAGAGTTCACGCAAGAGCAGTAGAATGAGTTAGTCACTGTATTCAGACAATACCGAGGGGCTTCCGTCCTGGTGCAATGTGTTGAGGAGGGGTTGCGATAACAAACGTGCACACAATTGTAAGGAGGAAATCTGGAGTGAAGTGAGCTGGGAAGAGAAAGCGGAGAGCACCAGTTGAGGTTAGGATTTCAAACCGAGTTTATTAACAGTATTTCAAAAGACAATAAGAAAGCAGACACAAGGCAACAGTCAAAAGTGTAAATTGTACAAAGATATTCAGCTCCAGAATGGATCAGTCTGAGTACAACATTCAGTACAGACAAGAGAAAGCTAGCACAAGCTCATGACAAAGCAGGCAGTGACAGGGTTAAGTTGCGTAGCATATTTACAGCTGTACAGCAAGACTCCGTCCTACAGCATTTCTACATACTTTTCACAATAACTTTACTTAAAATGCAGGTTTGCACTTTCTGCAATATCTAACACACACACACACACACACACATAAGTAGCTGTCGTGTTTTGCCAATTCACCTTTTGGCATTAACTTCTGACTATCCATTTGGTTTCCCCATCCCTACCTCCCCCCTCCCCCCTCTCCCCGCAGTATCTTCCCTCCTGAAGACACCGACTCGCGGGCTACATGGTGCTGCCTGCCAGCCCAGCCCTTCGCCCGTCCGTCAAGTGAGTGCTCGCCGGGCTATTCAACCGGGGAGTGCGACGGCTCAGCCTGATCCTGTCGTCGCCCAATGCCCAGCTGCCTTTTTACAGCAGGGGTCACTGGCCAGTGATCAGGAGGGAGAATTCGTACTCCTCCCCACTCACCCCCTCCTCCCTCCCCGCCTCCCACCAGAACCGAGGCCCAACTCTGGCACCCAACCACTGAAAATGAGTCAACTCCGGCTTGAACCTGGACATTCCTGCTCCGAATGGCTCGGTTCCACACGGGGCGGTACGTTTACAAATTGAGCCAGCAGGGGAGGGGGGAATCCAGCCTTTAAATCTGAACTTTCTTTCCGTTAATTCAGTAGCAGATCCAGCTGTCTATTTATTTACATTATTTGTGTCTTTCTCCAGTCTTTTGGCAGGAAGTAACAGTCTCGCCAATTGTGGCGCGAAGTAAATAAATGATTGTTAGAATAAAACCATTAAAAATAGTGTATTTTAAACCTGCAGCAGTTAATTCCCAATAATAAGCCCATTTTCAGGGTGTGGTATTGTGGCTCGTTCTGGCGTGGAAGAAAAAGTGACATAAAATTCCAACACTTGGTCTTTTAAAAAAAAAACGCTAAGCTTACAAATGGTAGTGCGATGATAACGAAGCTGTGTGGGTTCCTGTGTAAGTGCGTACACTACATTCACCCTGACCCCTGCAGGCAGGTTGTAGCTGGGCACTAGGTGATCCAGTGCCTTAGACACGGGCCTTTCACTTCCTGATGCAGTCCAGCACTGCTGAGGTGAAAGTCTCTCTTTGTCAAGGTCCTATTGTGGAAGAAATGTGAGCAGGCCCATTGAACTGCCCACGTCACCCATTCGCTCGCTCGCAGACAGCTTGGGTGCAGTATGGTGGGGCAGTGTCTCCATGTGAGGTGGGGGCAGGGTGGGGAGCGTTTGCCGATTCCGAACTGTTCTGTTCCTGGCCTGAGTGTGCTTGGTCGGGACAGTGGGTGTCGGAAAATGAGAAAGTGTCCTATTCCCCACCTTGATGAGCATAACATTTATAGGAGCAAAACAAGTTTGAATGTTGCATCTATGTCAGAATTGGGCCTCCAAACACGAGCAGACCTATACTGAGCGAAAATTGCAAGTTGTGGTGGAGCAGCTCAGAGGGCAGCATGTGACCAGTGCTGTGCAGAGTATAAATTGTGCCCGGCTCAAACCTTCCTGTCCCTTTCACCTCGGACGACTGTACTACTAACTCCAACGCAAACAGCCGTATCCCATTTTGGACAAAATCTATTCCTGCTTCTAAAATGATTATTTGCAAGTTGAGAGTAAAGGGTGGTTGCAGGAGAATGTTTTAAATTGATTGGTTTCTGTGATATAGTGAGAAGGTGCAAAAGAGACGAAACTATACTTGGTCAGCGGGTCCATTCAGCAGATTCTCACCTCAGACAACACACTCGCAAGCACACTGCATTCCTCCTACTCATTCAAACAAGCTGGTCAGTATTTCTGACCATACTGTACACAAGTTGTGCTATCTTCTTTCTAAGCCCGTGCAGGATAAATATTAACACAATCTGAATGAAAATTGTTAAGCCTCAGCAAAACAGATGGTTCTCAAGGGTGAAAGAGCAAGTTTTTCCCCTTAGAATTGTGCAGCTCACTCTAGAGGAGAGCATGCACTCCATCATTGCTCAAACCTATAATCACCGATACAGCGCCCCTATTACCCATTACCCAGACGGCTTTAACAACAGCCGCTCAGGGGGCCTTCCCTGCAGTGGCTGGAGGCACAAGTGCTGCCCTCATTTATTACAGTTTGAGATCTGTCTCTGGTGGCAGCACAGAATGTAAATGTTGCACGCGGCGTGTTTGAAGAGGCTTGGCTCTGGGCCAATGGTTTCCGCCAGAGAGAGAGGGAAAAAAAGAGAATTATTTGCATCTTGACAGCACTACCCATCAGCCTGATGAATAAACAGAAACTCCTTAATCTCAGCACAACAGATGCTGGTGAGACGCGTGCTTTGGGTCAGAGACCAGGAGGTCCCTCGCTAGACTGTCAGGGACTTGGAGGCGGCACTATTGTAATCAGCTTGACTCTTTCCTTGTCAAATGAAATTATTTGATCAGATCATTAGATTTTTGGGCCTCATAGTTCGGGGTAGCTTTGATTGTGATTTTCAGTCACACATCCAGCACTCAATCACATTGCCAGCCAGACTCATGTTGAAAACTCAAAAAAGATTCTTGCATTAAGGGTGAAATTTGAAATATTATTAGGACACTAGATACATTACAATTCATTGCTAAGATTAAACCTCATGGAAAAGAAGGAAAGGTGATATAGCCAACAGCAGGCAATGAAACACAGGGACTTCAATAAGTGTAGAGGCTTAAAAATACAGTCTCAGAAATAGTTGGGAGGATTCAGAAAAAAAGACCAGTTTGGTTTAAAATGAACCCCATAAGAGGTGCATCCAGCTTGTAAGTACAGTACTGCAGCTTTGAGAGAGCAAAGGAACTGGTCACTCTCACTAACAGGTACACATGCCAGTGTTACAAAGGCAGGCAGGTCAGAATTTCTGAATCAGGATCAATATTCCTGAAAGTGCATTGTTTGAAGTCTGAGGCCTACTGATTGTCCACTCCAGGTACATTTCTGCCTAACGATCCCGTGTGGATGACCAAATGAAATGATTTCTTGACATGCTGAATTTTGGAACAGTCGTGAAGTAGTGCAACTTCGGCAGGGTCTGATGTGTGTGTAGAATCAACGGCTGGCTGCATGAGTGCCATGTGACCATTGCATCAAAGTTACTCGCTGACATTTTGTCAAAGGGCCACAATCCCGATCAGTTTCTCATTCAGATACCCCGGGTCCAGCATGCTGTACTGCAGTGTGAGAAGGTGGGAGTCTGCAACCAAGATTGCTCACATGGCGAGTCCTTGGGTTCAAAGGTGGGAGGTTTCTGTTTGTGCGATTGATCCCAGCACCATCTCCTAACAGCATCTACTTGCTTTGCTCTCAGTGGAGAGCAAGCGGGGGACAGGAAACAGTGCTGAATTCCAGCTCTGCCAATTCTTACAGCTCTGACTGAACACCCAGAGACACATGGAGCAGTAAGTGGGCTGAGGTCCATGGGCGAGGGGAGACGGTTATAATCAGTGTCAGCGCTTTATACTGTTGCTTTCTGCCCAAAGACACACCACCAGCTTGTAAGCATCTTGCATTAGACTACGAAACCTTGTTATGCACAGCGTTTAATTAGAGATGTCGGGTATCACAAATCAGTTTGAAAACGTTGCTCCATACACAAAAAGGACAAGATAAAAATTTCAAAATGAAAACATTTTTTTTGTTGCTTTTTTTTTTGTTGAAACTGTACCTGTCGGGATCCCGTAGACCCAGGCTTTGTTGCAAATCAAACAGCTTTCACAAAACGCAGTAAAATTGACCTATTGAGAACTTGCCGTGTGCTCTAGTGATCTACGCTAAACAAAGCGGTAGAAATCTGCACAGGTGCGTCACACTAAATAAAAGCTCAGAGACATTTTATGCCTGTACTGTGCCGATACAAAACAAAGTGTGTCAATTTAAAAAAATACACTCTATGGTGTTACCAAAAAAAACACAAATCTCCAACAATAAACACAGTTACCTGTATTGATTTTTTTTTCATTGCACTATTCCTCTGGGCAAGTCATATAAATAAACACTTAAAACAATACTTCCACTGTTGAGAGAATTCACAAAGTGTAACAGAAAACAATACTGTAGGTAGGAAAAGTGCACAAAGTTGTTTTATACATATAATCTAATTCATATTCTATTTCATTTTAAATAAATTGTCCCAACCAGAACAAAACTCCATTTTAATATTTACAGAACTCTTTTTTCCCCTAAAACGTGTGATTCTGTTTCGAGAAACAGAGACTTGTAACCAACCAGCTTTTTGTTTTAAAACCAAGCAATACAAATCAATAAACAACACTTACTGTACAGGCACAAGGCCAGAATTCGTCCTACACTTTGACCCCAGCTCACCTGGTCTGATTTTAATAATTACCATCAAGATTAAACATAAGGTCAGTGTTACCATGGAACCCAATCAACTGCCTTCCCAACTGCTCAGGTTGCAGCATCTTAATAAAGCAATGTCTGATTGGTCAAAAGATCAAAGTAGTTCATATGGCTCAACACTTAGCTATTCCATTGAATTTCTTCGCTGTAGAAAAGTCAAATATAGTATAAAGTAATGTTTAGTTGCCATTTCAAGTTATTTAATAGTCATTCATCGAGAAGCTAAAACTGGCTGTTTAGAAACTGCTGATGTTATTAAAGTGAGCCCCATGGGACGATATCCTGCTTGGCATGCACTTGCTGTTTAATCTTCCCAATGTGCCTGAATGGATTTTTTTCTCTGTAACCGAGGCAACGAGTTCTGCAGCACCAAATGCAAAAACCAAATCTGAGCACACGACTTCTGGGTTTCTCATCTAAACCTAACAGACAGCCTCAGACATAGTTAGCCCTGTACAGTGATATCACGGCATTGGTGAAAGCAGAGAAGGGTTTGCTCATAATTTAATTGGTTTATTTGGTGGCTTGTGTAACAATCTCCATTAGAAACAAAGGATTCGGAATAAGTCTAATTTTCCACTGACAGGCTTGGTTGCTAAATGCCAATTATCTTCATTAACCTCCTCCCCTCCGCCCGTGCTTTAAAAAAAAAATCTTTATTTCATTGTAATGTACTCCCAAATGAGCTTCCTGGGACATACTTCTTGGACTCAGCTTAGAGATCGACTCGTAAGCAGGGTTGTATCCATGGCAACTACCAATGCCCATCTCCGGCCAGCAGAAGCTGCTGAAGGAAACCCTCAGCCAAACATCTCAATTTTCCCTGGTATCATAAGAAATAGGAGCAGGAGTAGGCCATTTGGCCCCTCGAGCCTGTATTACCAAAACTCTCAATCTCCACCTCCTTTGGTGCCATCGTGAGAGTCCCACTTGGGACACTGATCTGGACTCCCCGTCGAGAATCATGAATATTGGCCACACCGCTTGCCTGCAGATGGCAAGGCAGCTGACCTGGGTAAGATTGGTAATGCATCGTGTCAAGTGAGGGTGTGAACATTAGCCTTGGCTGATGTTCACACCCAGTCCGCCCGCTCCGCAGGGTATCAACAGAATCTTATCGAAAGGAGCCAAGGAAAATGACATTAAAAATGGTGATCTTTTAAAAACCCAGCTATTAAGAAATGACCAATTCTTCATCATGGGCAATAATGTAAAGACTATTTAGGATTTTATATAAAAACATTAGGTTGTTGACTTGTGCTCCAGGCCAGTAGTCTACAGCACTCAAACTCAACTTAGCATCACCACTCTTAATTGGAGCGAAGGAGATTCCCTTCTGATTTGAAGACTGTTCAATGAACTCTCGATCCCCCTCGCAGTTTCCTTTCCTTCCCTTCTCCCCACCCACCCCCCCCCCCCGCCCCGCCCCCCCACACACACCCTTCCTCTCTAGAAGTCACTGACTCATGACATACAGTTCCACAGCTGCCAGCAACTCTCTGACGATGGGTGTTGGCAGAACTCTGAACAGGTTGGGGCATCAATGCCGAGCCCAATCCTGTCCATGACCCAACATCTACAGCACTTCCTAGCAGGGGGGTCACTAGGTAGCCAGCAGGAAAGGGGACCCTGGTTGAATGCCCCCCTTCCTAGCCCAGAGGGATTGAGACCGATTGTAGCACCTCTACTCGGACCTAGTGAGATCAGCCTGTTCAGTAAAGACTTGGAAGCTGCTGGTCTTTATGGGTCAGTATCATGCAATGGAGTACATTCACCCACCGAGCCACCAAGGGTGCTCCATTACTAACCCATACGAGAGTGTGGAATGTTTGTGAATTACTAATTAGTTCCATGCTTTACAGAAATCACATTAAAACTGAAAAATGTTAAGAAAGGATAGCCACCTGTTCACACTAAATAAATGTTAAGCACTGTCCTTTTCCTCTTTCACCATCAATGCCAGCTGTACACACAGTCATAAAGAAAATAGCTCATTGCCCTCCAAAACACCATCCACAAGAGAAATGTATCATCAAAAGAGGCCCAGTTATCATCCCTACATGACCCGGTCAGGATATTTAGGGCTGTTTTCCTAGCATTCATCTATCTTAAGGCTGATAAACTCCTGTATGCACTTCCTGTACTGAAGCTCAGTGGGACTGCTGCTAGGATATTGACCTGGCTGGCCAAACGGGCCTTCGGTCTCCCGCATCTCTTCATTCATTCTTGCCAGTCGCAATCTGTGGGCAAAGAGATAGTAAGTTAGCATTTCTCAAGTACAACACAGGCGAGGATGGCGACACAGTTCTTCAGAGGGAAAAACGTCAAATCCTCCCAAGGTGAACGTTATCATCTTAATTTGGGGACCTGGGTGGCAGCGTGGGTTAGAGGATCACCCTTCCCCTATGAAACCTGGGCTCAAATCTGGCTCAGATTAATTGAATGAAAGTAGAAACATAGAAAAATAGGAGCAGGAGTAGGCCATTCGGCCCCTCGAGCCTGCACCGCCATTCAATATGATCATGGCTGATCCTCTATCTCAACATCATAGTTCCGCTTTCTCCCCATACCCCTTGATGCCTTTTTTGTCTAGAAATCTATCTATCTCCTTCTTAAATATATTCAGTGACTTGGCCCCCACAACCTTCTGTGGTAGAGAATTTCACAGGTTCACCACCCTCTGAGTGAAGACATTTCTGCTCATCTCGGTCCTAAATTTCCTACCCGGTATCCTGAGACTGTGACCCCTTGTTCTAGACTTCCCAGCCAGGCGAAACACCCTCCCCGCATCCAGTCTGTCCAGCCCCGTCAGAATTTTATACGTTTCAATGAGATCCCCTCTCATTCTTCTAAACTCTAGTGAATACAGGCCTAGTCGACCCAATCTCTCCTCATACGACAATCCTGTCGCCCCAGGAATCAGTCTCGTCTCCCTGCTTTGTGAAATCTTTGGATAGTCTCAATTGAGTTTTTGAGGGGGGGACAAAACTGCCTAATTGGCCTTCTCATCTAATAGGCTATTCCTTGTACATTAGCCTAGACCATGAAGGGCTGATTTTAACCTTCAACAGTGGCAGAAAACAAGTAGCTGGCCATTATACATCACACCCAGTTTCCCTCTCCATTGGAGTCAATAGAAAGGTGAGGAATATAACCAGCAGTTGATCACCGACCGCCTACTCTCTGCCACCGCTGGAAGTTCGAATCAACCCGAGTGTCAATAGCCATTTGACTGCGGAAAGCCTCAGAGCCAAGCCTGATCCCGCCCTTCACCACCTGTCCACACGCATCCTTTCCAGTCCTCCTATACAGTCGGATTTAGGAATTTAGGCTGCGCTTCAGGAAGACCCCGCTGGCGAAGGGCCCAAAATTCCACTCGGGCCCTGGGCGCATCTCCACGGCAACTGCCAAAAGGGGGCAGCAAGAAAATGAGGCAGGGGCTGGCTGGGCCGAGAGGAGATATCCGCAGGAAATTCCGATAGGGAGGGAGGAGGCAGATCTGCCACCTGTGCCCTCTGACCATGCCTCAAAAGGGTAATTCCTGGGCCTCCCGGAGAAATTTGGCTCAGTATGCCTCCTGATAGGCTTGAGGGAACTGTGCCTGCAGGTAACTATGTTAAACAGATAACCTCAATAGAGTGCCCAATCTGGGTGCATTGTGAGATACTGCAGGGATCCATCAGAGGTCACTGCACCAACAGTAGAACAATGGGAAATGTGGAACTTGGAAAGTATTGCACAATTCACCAACTTTCACTTGGTCATAAGCAGCACTTTTTAACACTTGATAATAGTAACCATTGTTGCTGAGTCAAATAAAATTGGAAATGAGGATTTTCAAAGTGGAAACAGTTACAATGGCTCTTAACTATAAACAATCTAAAATGCAGGTTAGAAGCATGGTAACTGTTCCCAAACAGCGGGAGTGAAGGCAGGAGAAAGATACTCACAGTGTCACTATGTCCGCGTTGGCTGCTTGCACAGCAATGCTGAGTGGATCCTGTCCGTCATCATCCACTGCGTTCTGACTGGCTCCTCGTTTGAGAAAGAGGCAAACCTGGCTGTAAGGAGAGTTATACAGGGTGAGAAAACGCTGCTTCACATTTACCCTCAGCAACAACAACTTACATTTATATAGCATCTTTAACGCAATAAAACATCCCAAGGTGCGCGGCACGCAAGTTTACGGCTCTGAGAGAGTCCAGAACAAAGGGGCAGGCTGAGGGGCGATCTCATTGAGGTGTATAAAATTATGAGGCGCCGAGATATAATGGATAGAAAGGGCCTATTTCCCTTAGCAGAGGGGTCAACAAGCAGGGGGCATAAATTTAAAGTAATTGGTAGAAGGTTTAGAGGGGATTTGAGGGGAAATTTCTTCACGCCAGAGGGTTGTGGGGGTTTGGAACTCACTGCCTGAAAGGGTGGTAGAGACAGAAACCCTCACCACATTTAAAAAGTACTTGGATGTGCACCTGAAGTGTCGTAACTTGCAGGGTTACAGACTTAGAGCTGGAAAGTGGGATTAGACTGGATAGCCTCTTGTTGGCCGGCACGGACACGATGGGCCGAAATGGCCTCCTTCCGTGCTGTAAGCTTCTATGACTCTATAACCTTTAAAACTAGAGTGAGGCTTTCCGGGAGTGATGTCAACGACAAGTATTTCTTCACACAAAGGGTAGTGGAAACCTGGAACTCTTCCCCCCCCCCAAAAAAAGCTGTTGAGGCTGGGGGGTCAATTGAAAATTTCAAATCTGAGATCGATGGATTTTTGTTCGGCAAGGGTATCGAGGGATATGGAATCAAGGCGGGTAAATGGAGTTAAGGTATAGAACAGTCATGATGTAAGTGAATGGCGGAACAGGCTCAAGGGGCGGAATGGCCTTCTCCTGTTCTTATGAGGTTATATTTATTAGTCTGTAGCCGTTTTCCGATTGACACATAAAAGTGTGTCACGGATTGACCATGTCAGTCTTGGGCTCTTTGAAAGAGCTGGAGCTGGCACAGACTCGATGGGCCGAATGGCCTCCTTCCGTGCTGCAGTAATTCTATGATTCTATGATACTTGGGCTGAAAAAAAAAAGAGTGTTTCGAGTCCAAATTACAATTTTTCATATTTATTCTCCCCTCCAAAACTGGAGGCTGGAGCAAGAGGTCAGAAAAAGTTATGTGAAAAAGATTTAAACTTAGAAAAAGTAGAAAATAAAAGTTAAAAAGTAGAAATGTAACAAAGAGCAAATAAAGGAGAGGATAGGAGGGGGGAAGACAACAGTTCAAACACAGGGAAAGCATACATTTCATTACACACTATCTTGACTGCTTTATTCTGGTTAATATTACAGTTTATAAAGCTGTCTCTGATGTTTGAGCTCTATGACTGTAATGTCATCGTCACAGCACAAAAGCTGAAATCCGACAAATCTGATTGGCCTAAAGAGACAAGAATTTTATGAATCTGTTGCCAGGCTACAACAACAACATCAACTTGCATTGATCAAGTGCCTTTAATGTCGCAAAACATCCAGGGAACTTCACAGAAACACGAGGAAAAGAGAATAACAGAGACTAAGCTGAAGAAAAAGGCATTAAAGGGGGGTGATCGAAAGATTTGTGTCAAGCACGTGGGTTTAGAGGAAGAAGGGCAGGTGGGAAGGCGACGAGGCAGAGAGGGTTAATTCCACTGCTTGGGAGCTAGGCGCCTGAAGGCTCGACAGCCAATGAAAGGGGGGGGGGGGGTGGTACACAAACAATGTTCTCGCTAAGCTGCGTGCACGCGCAATCATCTGCAAGGTCCCGCACGGGCCGCACACCGGCTTTTATATTGTAAATACCGCACCGCGCAGAAATTTAAAGGGACCGCGCATTGAAACAGGCCACGCAGAACAACGCACAAATGACAAGGGAGCACTGTACACAAGGCCAGAATCAGGGGGATGGGGAGAGGGTTGCAGGGCTGGAGGTGGGTACAGTGATAGAGGGAATTCATCGCAAGAATGAGACACCAGGAGACAGTGGAGATCAATGAGGGTAGGGGTGATGAACGAACGTAACTTAGTGCGGTGGCTGGGGGGGGGGGGGGGGGGAAGGATGCGGGCAGCCGAGTTTTGAATGAGCTGAAGTTTGTGGAGAGCGGAGGGTGGGAGGTCGGCCAGGAGAGCGTTGAAGTTATCGAGTCTGGAGGTGACAAAGGCCTATGTGAGGTTTCAGTGCTGGATGGGCTGAGGTAGGGGTGAGTGGTCTCCGTGATGGAAAGGATAGAGTGTCAGAAGCTGTTTGGGGTCGAACAGGATGCTGAGGTTATGAACAGTCTGATTCAGCCTTGTAATGTATGCACTTGTGAGTATGCTCACAGGTTTGTAGAGTTGTTGAGTTGTGAGTGGCTTAGCCAGTCACATGATGTTCACAAGACTCAATAAAATCCCAGCTGTACAGGGTATTGGTGAGGGCACACCTGGAGTACTGCGTACAGTTTTGGTCTCCATATTTAAGGAAGGATATACTTGCATTGGAGGCTGTTCAGAGAAGGTTCACTAGGTTGATTCCGGAGATTAGGGGGTTGACTTATGAGGATAGGTTGAGTAGGTTGGGCCTGTACTCATTAGAATTCAGAACAATGAGAGGTGAACTCATTGAAACTTATAAGATTATGAGGGGGCTCGACAAGATGGATGCAGAGAGAATATTTCCACTCATAGGGGAAACTAAAACTAGGAGACATAGTCTTAGAATAAGGGGCCGCCCATTTAAAACTGAGGTGAGGAGAAATTTCTTCTCTCAGAGGGTTGTAAATCTATGGAATTCTCTGCCCCAGAGAGCTGTGGAGGCTGGGTCATTGAATATATTTAAGGCGGAGATAGATAGATTTTTGAGTGCTAAGCGAGTAAAGGGTTATGTAGAGCGGGCAGGGAAGTGGCGCTGAGTCCATGATCAGATCAGCCATGATCTTATTGAATGGCGGAGCAGGCTCGAGGGGCCAAATGGCCTACTCCTGCTCCTAATTCTTATGTTCTTATTAGTTGGGTTCAGGGGATCCACGATGAGTCAGGTGGTTGTGAGCCTGGTGGATGAACTGGTAATGTGTAGTGTGATTGTTAAACCTTTGCTAATAAACCAACTAGTTCTTAATAGCAATGTGTTACTATGAATTCTTAAGCAAAGAACCGATGAAGCAAATACATTACAAGCCTGAAGACAGTGAGGGGGATGGAGTCATTGGAAAGAGAGTTTCTGGCCTCAGTCTTCCCAGTGGTTAATTGGAGGATGTTATGGCTCAGCCAGGACTGGGTGAGAGGCTGAAAGTGACTGAAGGTCAAAAATGTCTCCACAGCCTCAGAGAGTGTCGCACATGTTCCTTACCCAGTGTGCCCCAGATAGGTGGCATGGTGGATCGGGCCACGGCCCCGAATGTCTTTCTGATTGACATCAGCCCCATTCTGAAGTAGAAATTCACAAGCGACAAGGGAACCCTGTTGAAGACGCACAAAGTAAGAAAGATATTCTGATGAAGGACTGTCGATCCAAGTTGAAACAAACCAGGAAAGGCAATCTCGGTCTTGTACAGATTGAATGGAATGGTCAAAATGTCCGTGTCTATTTCCTCTCCTCTTCTGAATGCCAATGCACGATCTTACAGGCACCCTCACCCTCCTTCAGCAGCACCTTGCAATCCCGTGGCCTCTACCACCTAGAAGGACAAGGGCAGCAGGCGCATGGGAACACCATCTGAAAGTTCCCCTCCAAGTCACACGCCATCCTGATTTGGACATTTATCGCCGTTCCATCTCAGTTCATCGTCACTGGGTCAAAATCCAAGAGGTCCCTCCCTAATAGCACTGTGGGAGCGGCTTCACCACACGGACCGCAGCGGTTCAAGGGAAACTTGGGATGAGCAATAAATGCTGTCCTTGCCAGAGACTTCCACATTCAAGAATAAATAATAATTTAAACCCTTCCCCCTCACCCCTGTACTTAACCTAAGTCCACCATTCTTCATCTGTGACCCAGGGCAGAGAGAGCTGAAAGGTTGTCTGTCCTTCAGTGCTTCACAACCGCGACCAATCCTATCCCTATCTGTCACCCATACATGTACTGACACGCACATTAGTGCTCAAAAACCACCCAATTCATGGCACTCAGTATCAGCGCTATAACACATCGCCTGTCTCTAAATTATTTGTTTAACTTCCGTTATCCTGTTCCCAAACTGCGCAATGATCTCGAACACGCGCATAATACTTGCTTAAAATACAGTGAGGAAAAGCGCTATAACCCACCCCAATGACCGCTTGGATTAATGGAGTTTTATTTTCATCCTCGTCATTGACCCAGTTGACATCAGCGCCATGCGCCAAGGCCTCAGCCATGACTGCCAGATTGCGAGCATGTGCGGCCTTGTATACAAGGATCCCTGGGTGCAGTTCGCGCAGATCCTCGGAGTCGGAGGCCTCTGGCTCAATCTCCGCCTCCCCACTCGATTCCTCCGAAACCTCGCTCACTGCAAACAGTAAAACCACAGTCAGCCATTTTCCATACCCACAGCCCGGAGCCGAACCTCTCGATGAAATTACTCTGCTGGGTGATTAGATCACACACACTTCGCAGGGCACAGTATGCTATGTATGGGCGGAGGTTCAACACAATGTGGAATGAATCACCTCCACCTTCTCAACGATAATACAACCCAAATGTCGGGTGAGCAAAATCCTGAATGTGCCAACCTGCAATCTGCAGAGATCATTTATGGACACTGGGCTATCTGCGTGAAGCCTTGTCTACAGGCGACACACAGCAGAAACCCGGGCCCTCGCTCCACCAAATCATTTCAATCAATGGTTAGAAAATCCTCAGTTCAGTCCAGAAATTCCAGCACGTGCTTTGGGCGGGGAGCCTGAAGTTGAATGTTACTCCTCATATCGTACCACGGACTGACCACGTGTGTAAATTCTGTACAACTCATTTATAAAGACAGAATTTGCGTTCCAGGTCTTGCTGCACGCAGGCACAGACTGTTTCATTATCTAATCAAGGTGTTCAAAGCGGTGAGGGGTCTATACAGAGGAGATAGAGGGAGGCTGTTCCCATTGGCGGAAGGGTCAAGAACCAGAGGACACGGATTTAAGACGATCGGCAGAAAGGCGACATGAAGGAAAACTTTTTTACGCAGCGAGTGGTTAGGATCTACGATGCACTGCCTGAAAGGGTGGTGGAGGCAGTCTCAATCGTGGCTTTCAAAAGGGAGTTGGATATGTACCCGAAGGAATTTTTGTTGCAGGGTGACGGGGAAAGGGCAGGGGAGTGGGACTAGCTGGAGTGCACTTGCAGAGAGCCGGCACAGACTCAATGGCCGAATGGCCTCCTTCTGTGCTGTAACCATTCTCTGATTCCGTAATAGGAGCAACTTCTTTTTTTTTAATATAAAGGTTTTTTTTCCCTCTCCCAAAGATGCTGACCCACACTGGATGTCATTCCACAGGGGCCAGCAACTCTCTCTGATACACTGTCCTAGTAGCCAGTCTTCTTTGTGTAGCATGGACAGCGAGTGTTGACAGGCTATTTGACCTTGGGGTGCATCACAACCTAGCTTTACCCTGTCATCGTGTAAAATTCGCACGTGTACACTTTTCAGCAGGGGGTCACTGGACAGTGATCGGGAATGGGGACCAGACCTGATCATATTTTAATTCTTCAAGGCCATTTCGAGAGCCAAATTTAAGAGAATCTCGGTATATGGCGCATGTTGCCGAAGGGAGACAAACCTGGGGGTGGGGAGAAATTGGAAACAGGACTCACCTTCTTCGGTGACACTGTCCACAACCGTGCCGAAGACCAGGATGTCGGTGCTGCCGTCGGTGCTGCCGCCCAGTCCGCTGTCGCTGCTTAAACCTGCAGGGCCAGCAGGCAGAGAACAAGACAAAGTTCAGCACCTTTACACTGGCAGGTATGTCAAGAAAACAAGCGATGGGGAGCGCGGGGCAGGCAGTGAAACAACTCGCTGGGTGTCATCACAACACTGGAGTACAACCATTAAAACTGTAGTCTGTGCCGTGTATTCAGTCAGTGGCATTTGTGTGAGCAACACTGCGCGGCTAATTCATGAGAATATACTTACTACGAGGCCCAGCTGTTGTGTCAAAGTAGGAAAACAGCGAGTCGAGTTCATCAGGACAAAACAGGGAGTCTCTTCGGAATTTTCTCTCCAGTGCAGCCGCTGCATTTTTCCATTGTGGCAAACATAGGACGGAAAGCAGCCATTAGCCAAGCAGCAAATCAGAGGGAGGACCAAAACTAACACGACCAATCGCTCCTCTATTTGCACTCCGGTTATCCTCCTGCTCTCCTGAAGGGGGCGCGCTCCCGTGGGGTACAACTCCATGGGAGCTCATCACCCTTCAGCAATTCACCCGTGGCCAGTCTTCATGTGGGAGTCACAGGCAGTGAGTATTCGACCACGTGGGGAATCACAGCCTTGCCCTGATCTTGTCCATACACATGCTTTCTTCCAGAAGTGGTCACTAAATAACAATTGGGAGTGGGAAGCCTGTCCCGATTTTTTCCCCTCTTCCTGGTACAGGGGTGCTGAGGCCAAACGTACTGCCTCAGCTGCCAACCCAGCTGAGATCGGTCAATTCAGACATGAGTGATTGGTCTGTAGGGTTCAGTGCTTTCAATTATCCTTTTGAGTCCACTAACATCATTTAGAACAATCCATTTTACAGTATCATTTTTTGGAGTATTGTTATTTGTATTATAGGTACAATGTCGTATCTTAGACTAGATTACTTTGAAACTATTGTCACCAAGATGGCTTACAAAGGACTGGATAAAAACAAATTACTATGATGGGAGAGTCATTCAGAGCAAAGGAGCCACAGTGCCCCCAGTGGCCTGGGTGGTTAGGTGCACCCTCAGGTGTGGTCCACGGCCTTACAGAGGAAGAGTCCAGGTTGGATCTCTGTGCCAAGTTAATGGTTAGCAATCAGGATGAACAGAGACACTACACTTTGCTTCAGTACGCGTGGCTAGGGATGGGGGAAAAATCAGGTAGGGTTCATGATCCTATCGCTAACTAGAGTCTTGTTCGAGATGAAATAGAAGGATGTGCGGATAGGGTGAGATGATGACGTTGGGAGGAGGCTGGTGTGAAGCATAAATAACGACATCGACCAGTTTGGGCCGATGTGCTGTAGACTCGATGAGATGCACACTGACTTGAACATCAGGGATGGACAGCTTTCAAGGTTGGCTACAATGTATTTGTGCTCAGACTGCTTGGACTGTCTAGATTGACACATAAAGAATGGCCACTCCAGCAATGTTTGGAGGCCTGCCCATTCCTGTGGAACCACACCTCAGCCCGAGTCACATCTTCAGATGAGCAGAGAACAAAGGTGTAATGTGTGCCCCTGTGAGCATGCTCACAGGTCTGTGGAGCTGTTGCACTGTGAGTGGCTTAGCCAGGTCACGTGATGGTCACAAGACTCAATAAAACCCCAGCCAGTTGGGTCTAGGTCATCCACGATGAGGTGTGCAATTGTGAGCCGTGTGGATGAACTGGTAATGTGTAGTGTGATTGTTAAATCTTTGTTAATAAAGCAACTAGTTCTTAATAGCAATGTGTTGCTATGGATTCTTAAGCAAAGAACCCAGGAAGAAGATACATTACAAAAGGAATAAAAACGAATGGAATAATTTGTCTTTTACCTGCTGCAAATGTTGCTGGTGACACACTGCCAGTGTCCTGCCGGTACCTCCGGCGGGCTGTCGGAGCTTTGGTGGAACTGTTGTGCCGTCGGCATTTCTTGACACTCCATCGCCGCGGTTTCCGCTCGGTATCCGCAAGTGCTTCAGCGTTTGGCAGCTTTTTGAGGAACTTCTTTTCTACATATTTGGCCTTGATCCAGGTTTCCTTCTGCTGCCTAAAACATTTTGTACATTCAAAATGTTAGAAACAAGCTGACCCCCCACTAACTCTTCTCATACAGAGGGTCTGAACATGAACGTCACAGAGCCGAGAACATTAAACTTTTTTCCAAAGGGCTTTCTGTAGCTCCCTCCAGCAGCTCAGTTGTTACACATACATGCTGGTGTGACACTGAGCCACACAGACCTGGAAAATCTCAGGTTCAATTCCCAGTATGCCCTCAATGAATTAATCACTGCCAGGGCATCAGTGGGGGCACAATGCCTCTCTTCAGTGCCCTGGGCTATGGAAAAAAAAAAAATCAGACATTGGGTACAGACAGTAAGTGATGGCCCTCGCCCAGGATCAAGTATTCACTGTCTAGGTTTACACGTGACTGGCCACTTGGGTGAGGTAGGAAATTTAGGACCGAGATGAGGAGAAATTTTTTCATTCAGAGGGTGGTGAACCTGTGGAATTCTCGACCACAGAAGGCTGTGGAGGCCAAGTCACTGAATATATTTAAGAGGGCGATAGATAGATTTCTAAATACAAAAGACATCAAGGTCTATGGGGGAAAAGCGGGAATATGGTGTTGAGATAGAGGATCAGCCATGATCATATTGAATGGTGGTGCAGACTCAAAGGGCCAAATGGTTTACTACTGCTCTTGTTTTCTATGTTTCTATGTTAACGGACAAGATTCATCTTCTGCAGAACTTGCCCTCAGCAGAAGGCAGCATCTTCAGGAGCAAGTGGAGAATATTTGAACCCAAAATAACAAAAAAAAGAGAGTCCAGTAAGATGACATTTCTGTTCACCACAGGCCGCAGGCTTCTCCACAGCTACCGCCAAACTTTTCTCTGTTACAGAAGGGTAGCTTGTAGCAGGACATGATGGATAATGACAACTATTGCCCCTCGCACTGAGCCGGAGGTGGATCAATGCAATTCTGGAAGCACCCAAGAGCTGAAAGCGTGATCAACAGATCCCCAGGGCGGCAAACAGATTCAAGTCAGGCCATCTGGCGGAGAAGCCGACTCCATAATCACCAGTCCACCGGGAACACGACCAACATTCTTAATGAGGTATGGAACAGTTTTGGACTTGGAGAATTATTTCAACTTGACCTTGTGCTCACTGGTTGCGGTTTCTTCAGTCCGTGTTCCCCACATCTTCCCTCGTAAATATGATTAATGGCATTGTTGCCAAGCTCGCACATCAACTGGAAGAAAAATAAAACATTAAGCTGCAGAACATTATTCAAAATAAAAAGTTGAATAAATGTGAATATCAGCAAGTGTCAAAATTCATGCTACCTTAAGTAGTTCTGGCTCCCAGGAGTCCAATGTGAGAGAACGGACCTTGGAACACTGCACCCCCAGGCTCCTTTAGAGAAACAAGATAGTAATCAAAAAAACATAATTGTTGATGTCTGTGAAGGCAAAACACAGCACTGTAGGGTGCGATTTTTGCAATCTCGGTCAAGAACACGCAGCGGGAATTTAGGTGGGGAGGTCAGAGGTTCTTCAGTGTTTTCTGTCCACAATGATTGGAAAGTCCTGAGGGCTCACTGACCTGTTGGTCAGATTTCCTTCTCTGCGTTCTCAGTGCGCTGGGACCGTGAACTGGTACAATCTACACTTGGAACTTTACATTTGGTGATTGTAAAGCTACGCACTGAACACAGGGTACGCAGCTGCAAAGAGCAACCCACTCAGTTAGGCGGTGAGCTTTGGAAATGAACCAAATTGATTAACTGGGAGGGAGCGGTGTTGAATCCAGCTTCAGACAATGGACCTTTGCCGTATTCAGTCCATCACAATCACAGAGTCATACTGCACGGAAGGAGGCCAATCGGCCCACCGTGTCTGTTCTGGCTCTTTGAAAGAGCTATCCACCCCCCTGCTCTTTCCCCATAGCCCTGCAAAAAAAAAAAAATCGCAAGATCAATTTTTTTTTAATGTAAGTTTTCTGCTGATCAAGGTGAGGAATGTTAGTGCTGAAAAGTGGAATACTTTCCCATTTCTTGGAATCTTTTAGCATCGATCATCCCCACCCCCGACCAGGTTGGACAGTAAAGGTTATTGATCCTACCCTCTGCTACACTAGGGTGACATTTTCCACTTCCCATCCCAGCCATCCTGTGGCCTCTCTAAATGACACTGTCAGTTTAATACTGTTGGGGGGGGTCATTTTAACTTCAGGCAAAAAATGGATGATGGCAAACTGGCAGCCTGTTTTCAATCCATTCTTTAATAGTAAATACTTTAGGCTGCTGGTTCACTGTTACCCAATTGTTAGCCGGGCAATGACCTTCTGCTGATCAATGCTAAATTAGGGAACAGTTTTGTATCAGTAAGTGCCAGGTGACAAGAACCCAAAACTCACTGCACTACAACAGTCTGTGTTAAGCAGCCCCTGCGCTGTGTGTAATGATGATGATGTAAATCAGTTCACTAATATCGCTGGACTATTACTGCTGCAGTAGCTTGAAGTGCGCAGCTGGCTACTTAAATCAAGTCTGATATTAAAATCAGAAGTAAGTGAAAAATGTATGGATTCTAAGAATGTTTAATCGAAATGACCAAGAGGTCGTGTTGCAACGTATTGTTTGTTTAATCTGTTCACTGCTGCCAATGTGATCCGTCACTCTGGGGAAATTAAAACAGTGATTTGCTTCAGTGAATTATCACCAGCTGGACCCGAGAACACAGTCTATCCTAAAACGTAGTGGAGAATAAGTGCCGGTATCAATGGCCCGTTTAACACTTAGACTGTCGGCAGGCAAGAGAAAGTCTCGCCCTCCCGGGCTGTGTACTGTTACACTGAAAATATAGCAACAGATACTCAAACCTCAACAACAGATTTGTCACATTAAAAAAACAGTCAACACCTAAACACATTTATGCATATGGGAGGACAGACGCAGCAACGTTAGCATCCTCGACCAGCCAACATCCCCAGCATCAAAGCACTGACCACACTCGACCAGCTCTGCTGGGCGGGCCACACTGTTCGCATGCCTGACACGAGACTCCCAAAGCAAGCACTCTACTCGGAACTCCTCCACGGCAAGCGAGCCCAAGGTGGGCAGTGGAAACATTTCAAGGACACCCTCAAAGCCTCCCTGATAAAGTGCAACATCCCCACCTGGGAGTCCTTGGCCAAAGACCGCCCTAGGTGGAGGAAGTGCATCCGGGAGGGCGCTGAGCACCTCGAGTCTCATCGCCAAGAGCATGCAGAAAACAAGCGCAGGCAGCGGAAGGAGTGTGCTGCAAACCAGTCCCACCCACCCTTTCCTTCAACGATTGTCTGTCCCACCTGTGACAGAGACTGTAATTCCTGTATTGGACTGTACAGTCACCTAAGAACTCATTTTTAGGGTGGCAACAAGTCTTCCTCGATTTCGAGGGGCTGCCTATGATGATGATGAATTATACATTAAAAATTTAAAGGTGAGCATGTCCTTTTATTCCTGCCTTTCTTCCTGAGTATCTCGAATTTTTACTCTAATCTAATCTTTATCTTTCCACTATTTTTTTTCTGTTAAGAAAATCTAAACTCTTCATTGTAGGTTTTCTGCTGCCTCCCATTGTCTGTGGGTTCAATATTTTTCAAGAAGGTTTCTCATTTGCCGTAAGACAATTTCAAGGGCGACTCTTCCAGCCGACTGAAAGCCCAAACTTGGCAAGGATTAACAGCCGAGAGTGAGAAATCTGGGCCTTCACCTGTGAATTCCGGAGCACTCGATGCACAGGGTTATCCCCAGGTTGATGCTGGCCCATCGAGGGTCCGCCTGTCCACAGTCGCAGCACTGGTCATTCCCGCCGATCCCCTGCACTCGATGCAGGATGCTCTCACCCTTCACGCTGCGATCCCGGGAGTCGCTGGCAGAGTCGATGCTGCTGGTAGACGGAGATGCCGTTCTGTCCAGTCTCTGCGGGGAAGATATGGGAGCAGATTTAAAGTGGGGTTCACGTCCGCTGCACTCTCATGGGCAACTCAGCTGGCAGCTCACGGGCGTCGTGTTAGTAAACAACAGTCGCTGCTCTTCAAACCAGTTCATCGTGGGAAACACTTCAAGACGTTTAGATGTGATAACGTGTTATATAATTGCAAGTGTATTAGCAAATACGCAATATTTATTTGATATTTAAATACTAGTAAAACATTAGTTAGGCCACAGCTCCAGCACTGCGTGCAGTTCTGGTCACCACATTACAGGAAAGATGTGATTGCATTAGAGAGGGTGCAGAGGAGATTTACGAGGTTGTTGCCTGGACTGAAGCATTTTAGCTATGAGGAAAGATTGGATAGGCTGAGCTTGTTTTCATTGGAACAGAGGAGGCTGAGGGGAGACCTTATTGAGGTGTATAAAATTATGAAGGGCCTGGATAGAGTGGATAGGATGGACCTATTTCCTGTAGCAGAGGGGTCAACAACCAGGAGGCATAGATTTAAAGTAACTGGTAGGAGGTTTAGAGGGGATCTAAGGGGAAATGTGTTCACCCAGAGGATGGTGGGGGTCTGGAAGTCACTGCCTGAAAGGGTGGTAGAGGCAGAAACCCTCACCACATTTAAAAAGTATTTGAATGTGCACTTGACCTACAGGTAACCTACAGGGCTACGGACCAAAAGCTGGAAAGTGGGATTAGGCTGGATAGCTCTTTGTCGGCCGGCATGGACATGATGGGCTGAAATGGCCTCCTTCCGTGCTGTAAATTTCTATGATTCTAACCCCATGACTCCAGAGATGAGCACATAATCGCGGCTGATATTCCAGTGCAGTACCGCCGCCGCGCTGCGGGAGGTGCCATCTCTCGCATGAGACGTTAAACCGAGACCCTGTCAGCCCTCTCTGCTGGACGCAAAAGATCCCATGACACTATCCGATTCCAGTTGTCTTACAGTTCATTTCCTGGCTACCGAACTTTCTCTGGTCCATTAGGGCCAGCTGTCAGGAACCATAGTCCCGCAGACAATAATATGAAAAAAGTAGTGGCAGCTGACACTGCACGTCGGAGCTCTGACTAGTGAGATACAAGTTTATAATTAGCAATGTTTGATCTCAGGCGAGCTGTGATGGAGTGTGCATCAGACTGGCGGGTGGGGTATCAGGGAGCCAGCACTGAGGTGAGGAGCAGGATATTTTATTTCAAGTGTCTTTAATTAAATTACTAGCACTATTGACAGCAAGTCGGAGGTTGTGCTGTTTTATAATAACAGGAAGAGTGCACCATGTAACGCACATTGTAACATTTTATAATACCATGGGAAGTGATTGTCTTGTGAGCCATTGCCTAATAGATGTAAAGCCTCGAGGAAAGTGGTCTGCTGCTTGTGTTTAATGTGGCCTGTCACAAACGTTCTACCTGCTCAACTATTCCCTGTGGAACAAGTGCTCTCAGCACATCTTGAAGTCAAATTGAGGCTAATTGCTGTTACACAGAAAAATCTGTCTCTAGATTAGCAACTGCGTGTAAATCTCTGACTCCTCTCGTTGGGGTTACCGAGGGCAGCAGGAAAAAAACTTCTTTCTTACACTTAGTTTTAATATTGATCAGTTGTGATTTTTTGTTGACATTTGAACCAATCAGATGCAAATGTAATACACACTTTTCATGCGTGACACTGTTCAGTGTGGTGTAATGTTTGTATAGAGGTACAGTGTCAAATGTGACTGAAGCATAAACGTCCAGGGCAGACCGACCCTCTGTTTAACATCTCATTCAAAAGACGGCACCTCCGGCAGTGCAGCACTCCCTCAGCACTGCACTGGGAGTGTCAGCCCAGATTTTGTGCTCAATTCTCTGGAGTGGGACTTGAACCCACAGCCCAGAGGCAAGGGTGCTACCATGGCTGACAGCAGTCCAAGAATTTAACCAGGGAGATGATTGGCGGACAAAGTCAAAGGGCCAAAGTTTCCATCACAGCTGAAAGGCCACTCAGGATGGTGCAACTGGTATGAAAGGCTGGGTGGGACTTACGTTGATGTAGTTATTGTCTGGGCTTTCTCGATATGCGGTCGCGATGCTGGCCTGCACTGCCTGAATCCAGGCAAGTCGTAATTTTTCAGAGTCCGCCTGCAGCATACAGCTCCTGTGGAAAGCAAGTGTGTTGTCAGGTAAAAATGCCTGGCCTAGCAACAGTTTAATCCAGTTAGTTTAATAATCTTATAGACGGGATAATAGTTACTCTCTACAAGAGGCCATACCATGTTTTGGCACCTTTAATGGAACATCCAAAATGAGAGCGACACACCTGGTGAGAACGTGGTGAGCGCTGTCTTTTGCTGAAACAGGTTGGGGCAAACGTACCCAAGGGGGAAGCATTGATTATCGACCATTTTGAGGCGCTAACATCGCCTGAGTGCTAATTTTAACGCCGGGCGATATTTAGCATTGGAGGTAGCGATGTTGATTTTTAAAACCCCGAGGGTTGAGTGGAGCATGAAGGGAAGCATTCCACACTTCTCTTAGTGCGCTAAGCTGGTAGTGTGACTGAAGTTCTGCCGCTAACGTACCGGCATCCTAGCGCTCAAAGAGAAGGTTAGCTGAAAAAAATGAAAACTTAAAAAACATTACAATTCAAACAATTAACACATCAGGAATACCAAATAAAGTAGAATCAACGCACATAAAGTTAACTAAAATCTCTAAAACTTACCTTATACGCTCATCCCTTTCATTAGCGTCCCGGGACAGTTGTGAACGGCAGCTTTTTCTGGCGTGATTAGTGCCAGGCGACAACATTCAAGTTGGTTTCCGTGGCACAAAATTCCCGAGTGCTGCCGCTCAAACCCCATTCACGTTGGCGAGTGGCGCTAATATCGCTGCGCATGGGCGGTAACCCTTTAGTGACCTAGTAGCGCCCTTCGTCAGCGCTAACACGTGGCGCTAATCTATTCAATTTCTCACCCCAAGTTTCTTCGCTTGATTTGAGAAAGTAAAATCCATGAACTTAAAGTGGTTCCGAGACTATCCTCCTTCCCAAACTCAAGTCTGATCTGAAATCGAATTTTTGTGTTAAACAATCAAATCCACTTTGGCTGTGAGCATTGTTCCCTGCGATTTATTTTTGGCCCGCGTGGCCCCTTTAAGGGCCATTCATAATTCCCCACGTGCGGGGCTTTCCTATTTAAAAGCTGTCTCACTGGCTGGGCAAGACCTGCAGAGCGCCGTGCGGTCACGCAGCTTAAAGTTGCGTGGCTGTGAGACACACGATCAAGGGGGTGGGTCTGCCCAGCTTGCCCAAGTGTTGAAAGCTGAAATTCCCGACTTAATTTCCTGGCCACCAGACCTTCCCGGAGGCTGGTGGAAGTCCGCACAAGCCAGAAAGCAGAAAGCAGAAAGCAGAGTCCTGGCCGATATCAGCAGGCTTGGCCAAGATAACTGACGGCAGTGCATTGGTACCCAGGCTCCGAAGACAGGGTTTTGATATATATTAATGACCTGGACTAGGGTATACAGTGCATCATTTCAAAGTCTACTGATGACACGAAACTTGGAAATCTATTAAACAGCGAGAAGGATAGTAACAGAATTCAGGAGGACTGGTGAAATGGGGAGACACGTGGCAGATGAATTTTAACGCAGCGAAGTATGAAGTGATACATTTTGGTTGGAAGAATGAGAAGAGGCAATATTAACGAAATGGTACAATTTTAAAGTGGGTGCAGAATCAGAGAGACCTGGGGGTGTATGTACACAAATCTTTGAACGTAATTGCACCATTAATGTAAGAAAAATAAACAGAGGATACTGAACATCTCCCTGTCAGACATGTTTTTAATCTGACCCTCACTATTTCGGTTCGCAGGTGGAAAAATGGCCACTGGGCGAGATTCTACATAGCAGCCGCCATTTTCTGCGTGCTCACTCACTTGTTTGGAGAAACAACTTCAAAGCAGAAGCGTCTCTCGATGTCCTCACAGGGCTTGACGGAACACAGCCGCAAATCCTCGACCACCACTGTTAGCGCGTCCTAAAAGTTAAAACAGAACCGTCATTAAAAATGGCCGCCGGTTCGGTGAGAAAGAACATCATTTCATCCAATCAGTAATTAAATTACCATCAAAAATGATCCCCACCAGTAACAATAGTAAAGGGCTGCCCGGTGTGAGATTCGAGCCAATAGTTGAGGAGGTTCCTTGATCCAATCCTCAATCTGACCTCCGGTTGGGCAATGGCGAGAGTGCAAGAACCATCCTCAGTAAGCTAGGGAAGGGAAAATGCAGGCGGGATTCTCGCTGGTGATCACTATCCAGTTACGTGAGTGTGCATGTGGATATTGGGCAAGGACAGGATTGTGATATTCTGAGATTGGTGCAATTTTTGCTAAGCTGGCAATTGGTGGGTTTTGAAAGCGATTGGCCAACAACCTGTGTATGTAGACAGTGCCTATATGGAGTAAGACATTCCAAGGTGCTTCACAGGAGCGTAATCAGACAAAAACTGACCCTGAGCCAAAGAAGGACCTCCAATTTAACAAGGTCAGCTGATCAGCATCGCTGCAGAATAATATTAGTGTCCTTCCCAGGATCTTTTGTTATATTCACCGCTGCCTAGCAACCCTGGACACCCGCGTTGAGCGATCGGCAGGCCGTGACAGCTGGAAATGGTACGCAGGATGGGCAGACTTCCGAGTTACTGCCTCAGCTGCCTTGCCAGCTGCTGCTAGGAGACGGAGATGCCCTCTGAGGTGGGTGCAATGAGGGTGACCCTCTGAGCCACTCTCCAGATCAGCAGCGCAGCAATGCTGTGAGGAGCTGCAGGCAAGTTGGCAGCAGCCGATTGTCATGGTCACTGATGTGCCAGCTCTGTCTTGCTGTGGGTGGGCACTTCCTCTGGTCCCAACCATCGGCAACCAAAGTGGGGGGGGAAGAGGGCGGTGGTGGGATTGTGATCATTGCCCACCTTCCAACACCGGCCATCTGTTTTACAGCACCAACACAAACAACTTCCATATGTACAGTGCCTTTAACATAGTAAAATGGCCCAAGGCGCTTCACGGGAGCAATTATCAAACAAAGAAGCCACATCAGCAGATAATAGGAGAGGCGACCAAAAGCTTGGTCAAAGAGGTAGGTTTTAAAGGGCGTCTTAAAGAAGGAGCGAGGCGGAGAAGCAGAGAGGTTTAGGGAGGGAGTTCCAGAGCTTGGGTCCGAATCGGCTGAAGGCACAGCCACCAATGGTGGAGCGAAGGAGGTTGAGGATACACAAGTGTTGGAGTTGGATGAGCGCAGAGTTCTCGAAGGGTTGTAGGGCTTGAGGAGGTTACAAATATAGGAAAGGGTGAGGCCATGTTTGGGATTGAACACGAGGGTGATTTTTTTAAAAAATCGAGGCGTTGCTGGACCAGCAGCCAATGTAGGTCAGCGAGCACAGGGGCGACGGGTGAGCAGGACTTGGTGCGAGCTAGGACACGGGCAGCAGGGTTTTGGATGAGCTCAAGTTTATGGAAGTTGGGAGGCCGGCCTGGAGAGCACTGGAATAGTTGAGCCTGGAAGTAACACAATCATGGATGGGGGTTTCAGCAGCAGAATGATGTTGCACTGTAACAACGGCTGCTACTGAAAGTCAGGCTTTGGTGTCGGCTGTGTCGGCCTCTGATATTAACTCGTGCACCGATGCTCAACACACATGAAGAATGGCTGAGGTACTGGAGAGCAGCCGGTATCCATGCAACCGGAGCCCAGTGCATGAATACCTCCAGAAGGGGAGAACGTCGGGGTGAAACAGTACAATGAAAATAAAGCCGACTGCTCGAATCCACTTGACAAAACCCTTTCACTGAACTCCGACGCACTCTAAATACTGCAGGCATGAATACTGCAGGCAAGTCAAATGTGTTTTATACATTATAAATTCAGTCGGTGTAGAATTGCAGCTGTGGTTTTCAGAAATATTATTGCTGTAAGGGGACAGTCTAACTTTCCCACAGGTGCGGACCCCTAGGTCTCTCCTTGCTGCAAGGAGCTGCACAAGGTCCGCAGACTCCCACGTGCCCGCAACACGCTCTGCTCCAGCAACAACAGAGTCACTGGACAGGGGCTGGCTTTGGGGAGGTCTGGGCAAAACTGTAGGCTTTTCCTTCAGGCAGAATGCCCTGTTTGTGTCAGGCTTCCCAACTCAAGGTCTGACTAGCTGCTGACAAAACTCCCTCGAATTCAGGCGACTGCAAGGCCCCCTCCCCCTCCCCCCACGCCCTCTCCTCCTCCTCCTCCACTCCCTTCCTCCCCTCCCACTCCCTTCTCCCCTCCTACGCCCCCACCTTCTCCCCTTCCTCCTCCCCACCCTCTCCCCCTCCTCCTCCCTCTCCCCCTCCTCCTCCCTCTCTCTCCCCTTCCACTCCCTTCCCCCTCCTCTTCCTCCCCCCACCAACCCCCTCCTCTCACCCTCCTCCTCCCACCCCTACCAATGCTTCCCCTCCCCCTTTCCCTCTCTCCCCCCATCTCCACCCCACCCCCACCACTGCCTCCCCCTCCCACACCATCCCCTTCCCCTCCCCCGCAAGCCCCTCTCCCCCACCCCCCTCTCCCTCCTCCTCCCTCCACTCCCGTCTCCCCACCCCCTCACACACCCTACCCCCTCCCCTTCTCCCCCTCCCCCCCTCCTCCCCACACCCCCTCCCCTCCAGAAATCATAGCTGCAGCAGTGGAAAAATAAGAGTTTAAACAACCAGGATTCAAAACATTGGGGCAAAGCTTAAAACACAGGCACGGAGCTAATCATCTGTCTGAAAAGTCAAGTAAGCATCACAGTGTGGACCTCATACCTTCATCTTTTTCTGATAGACCAGCTGACTGTTTTGTATGGAAAACCACCTCCTGAAAATACATTTTTTAAAATCACGATTAAAAGTTATCAGATATATTTCATAATAAAACAAACTCATGGGCACTTTTTGAAAAAATGTTCTGATGTAGTAAAGTTCTCGGATTACTTTGCACAGCCAACAGTCGGGTAATTCCACTTAAATTAGCTGCAGAGGTAGTCCGGGTGGCAGCTTTCTGCTCCTATTACTTAATGAACATTTATCAAATGTAATCCGTGTGTCAAGAACAGAAAAAAAATGAGCTATCAATTTTCCAAAGCAGCCGGTCGCTCATCCTGACAGGATCAATAGGCTGTTGTCTTCAGGGACAGAGAACAAAGGGAGTGTGGGAGCAGCCTCCAGTGATAGATACATTACTGCCGCAGGACTGGGTTCAACAGCCAGCGCACACGCACAGGTACAAGGGACATGGCTGAATGCTTTCCCCAGTTACAATCACAAAGACAAACCAACGTCCTTGCTGTCTGGAGATACAAGGAGGAAAAGCTCCTAACCCGGGAACGCAGACCAGGAATCGAGTATGGAGGTCACGGTGCTTGATAGCGGTCACTGGAAAAAGCAGCAACTCGGCCATCCTGATCTCTGGCCTGATTCTCCGACCCTTGATCTTGTTGAGTCTCCACACTGGGAGCCTTGCCTCACAAAATGTACCCTTCAGGGACGATGCAGAGAGGATGTTTCCCCTCATGGGGGAATCTAGAACTAGGGGGCATAGTTTCAGAATAAGGGGCTGCCCATTTAAAACGGAGATGAGGAAGAATTTCTTCTCTCAGAGGGTCGTGAATCTGTAGAATTCTCTATCCCAGAGAGCTGTGGAGGCTGGGTCATTGAATATATTTAAGGTGGTGATAGACAGATTTTTAAGCGATAAGGGAGTCAAGGATTATGGGGAGAGGGCGGGGAAGTGCAGCTGAGGCCAAGATCAGATCAGCCATGATCTTATTGAATGGCGGAGCAGGCTCGAGGGGCCAAATGGTAATTGTGACTTGGTGTGATGGTGTAAAATGGGTGACATCGCATCCATTAAAATGTCAGTGGAAATGAAAAGATCTATAATGGCCGACTGATCTGATAGCGTCTGATCTCGCACAAAGTCGAAAGGACTCCAGAGCCAACCTGACGGATATTCCCTCTGGTCACACTTACAGCCCCGAATCCATACTCGTGTTGTAGTTACACCACAGCTCTGGTGTCAGTGTATGGCATCAAGCACAGAACTCCAAAGGCTCTTGGTTGATCACTATTATAATATACGCATTTATTGCTCCCAAGTTTAGGAACACAATTAAGAGGAAACATCACATACCGGTTCCACGTCTTAAAGGCATTACTTGCTCTCTTGAACAAGTAACCTTCCATCACCACACCATTCGGGGCATCAATATTGAATTCAACTTTGGAATCATCGTACGAGAAATCCTGTGGATGGAAAAAAAGTATATTTGTGATGAATGTAAATACTCTGACACTCAACGGTATAACATCTTGCCTCTCAAAGGTTGATGTCACTGCTGTTCATTGTTAACATACATATGATTGGACAGCCAATGTAATAGCAAAGGATGCATCTAAATATTGGAAAGGCAATATTGGTGGGGGGCGGGGGGGGAGGCGGCGCATTCCGGGTATCGCCTTGTCCCATGATTAGCATTCCGCCATTAGTGCCCCAAGCCGGCGCACGCCTGCCGATGATGTCATCACCATTCTCACCGACCCCTTTGCGCCCCGAGGGGGAAATTGCCTTTGAGGGGTGCACGTGCCCAATTCCGCGTCAGGGTGGGACTCTGGGCCGGGCAATAAAAGTTCCAGGCGTGAAGGATTCCGGCCCCCGATCGGGGCGCGGGACAATTTCGGCTCCCATATACTTTCACCTCTGCAACATTACTCGACTCTGCTCCTTCCTCAGGCCCACCACTACTGAAACTTTTAAGTCTTTTCAATACCTCAAGACTTGACTTTTCTACCAACCTCATCAGTTTTCCTAGCTTCATTCTGCATAACTCCAGCTCTTCCAAACTTCCATTGCTCACATTTCATTTTGCTCACATTCTAAACTGTTTTAAGTCCACTTGCCCACCACCACATCTTCACTTATCCCCATTGACTCCCTACCTTTCAATGTACTGAATATGAAGTGCATGGCCCGGCCCTCCATATCTCTGCAGTCTCTTCCAGCCCATAGCCGACAGTCCTAAATTTGACATCATGTACATTCCTGTTTTGTTAGCAGTCTTGGTTACTGTTAGACCTACTCAGCTTCGCTTTGTGGTAGCACTCTTGTCTCCAAGTCAGAAGATTATGGGTTCAAATCCTACTCCAGGACTGAGCACATAATCCATGCTGACACTTGTGCATTGTTGAGGGAGTGCTGCATTATCAGAGGTACTTGTCTCTTGGATGAGATGTTAAAGTGAAACTCCATCTGTTTAGACAGACATAAAAGCTCCTGTGGCACTTTTCTGAAGAAGAGTAGGGAATTCGTCCAACGTGCTGTCACTAACCATAGCCCAACAATGCAGTCCTCACACTGACTGAAAGGTGTCCAGAAGCCACTAGATGGAGCTATTATTCAGGAATCTATATCCTGAGGTTCCGAACTATGGATTGCAGTTTAATAGTGGCAAGACTGGGCTCCCTTGATGGCTCAGTGGGTAAATGGACTGCATGGTGTGCTGTTGAGCCTCACAGACCAGGACGATCCAAGGTTTAACCCCCAGTGTTTAACCACCTCGACTGAGCTGGATGGTCAGACACTATAAACAGCATCGGTGTCCTTGGGCTGGGAAAGGAATAGCCATCCATGGAACACGGCTGTAAAGCCCGTGTGTGAACGGTGGCCGAGGACAGGAATGGGGGCCGGATGTGGCACTCCCTGGGGCCGAGTAGCTTGTCAAAATTCACCGTGTGGTCTCACAATGGCCAGTTGGGCGGAGACTGTGAAATTGTACCCAGCATGAGTCACTTCTCCTTAAGCACGAGAGAAAACTCAGACAAATAAAGAGTCCACAGCCACTTTCAGAGCAGCAAATAGAAATTCACAAAGTATCATTTCTAGAATCAGCAACAAAAGCTGTTCTATGGCGATATGATGCACTAAATAATCTTTTTTAATGCAATATGTGAACCCAATCAAACTAAACGACTTAACAATGTGTTAATAAATAAATGTCATGTAGCAGGTATTTAAATAGATCAAACAGAATCCCAACAGACAGTGGGACTGAAATCTCCTCTATCCATGGTGCTGAAATTTCAAGTCATGTCACCATTTACATAAAAAACATGTCATGACTGGACCCGTCTAATTAGTTATGTCCACAAACCTATGCAAGCAGTACTGATGAGGGCTAATCTAATTAAACATGGCCTGAAGTAAGACAAGTGCTACCAATAAGGAGGCGGAGACTTTGCCCTTTAGCTTTTCATGATATTAGAAAGGGTCAGATTCTTGATCCCATGCATTTTTTATAGAGAGAGAGGCGCAACCTATTTTTATTTTACTTGTCATGTGGTAGAGAGGATACTGGCTTTTCTCCCAACTATGACTACGGTTAAACTAAGCTGTCCCACTACCCATCTTTTGTGGATACCATATTGAGTCATTTTGATTCAGAAACCAAACAATAGCATTTATTTCATTCTCACAGCTCTACGTTTTAAAATGGCTTTGACCAGCCAGCTCAGGGTCTTGTTTATTAAATTCACATCGTTGGCAAAATTTGAAACAGGGTAACCTTGTACCAGAATTTAGCAATCTTCGAGCAGTACAGCATCAGCGCTGGCAGTATCAAGTGATGGAGCGCGATCTCCCAACTCAGATTCTTGAGATGCCAGTACAAAGAACTGTCATTATTGCTATAGCACTTAGCAAATTCATCAGGTTAAAGCTCTGAGCATTAATGGGATTTTTTTCTCGGTCCAATTTCACCAAAATGGAGCCACAACTTAGTCCCTCTGGGACATAATAAAGATCATTTAACATTTCTGCAGGAAGATGCTTAACCATACATCCCGGAACCCTCACCAAGGGGTCGATAGCTGATGCTTTGGGACTTGCAGTTCCCATTTCTTTCAGTCCGAATTAAGAAACTTAATAGTCAGTGAGCCAGCTGGTAGCCAGATATTGATCGGCGTAGGCAGCGGAAAATCAATACATTAAATTATAACTATGAATCTGATTTGCAAGTCTGGTATTAGCATCATAAAAAAAATGCAAAGCCTGCACATCTCCCACACAAAAGAGGCACTGCTTCCTCCTGCAGTGAGCCGAGATAGCAAGTAATCTGATATCACCAGAGCATCTGAAGCACTCCAGCAATGTTTCATTGAAAAATCACAGCCAAATACCTACAGTTGCCAATTTACAAGGAGATATTATCAGCATAAAATAATCATTTACGCGCATATTTTGAAATTACAAGTTCTCTCTGCAAGATCATGCCAGTCACAACAATTTCTCAAGAGTGCATTAAAGAAGCAATACCAGTCTTCTTTTCAATATTTCGCCGATTTGCTGCAGTTACATTTGAAGGAGACACAAAATAAAGTTCCAACTCACCAGCGTGTAGTCAAGCCTACCAAAAATCTTCATTTTTTCTTCTCAAACGGATTAAAGATACTACGCTAAAAACAAAAGTGGGAAATGAACCCCAAACACTGAAAGTTTTTCACAATTATAAATGAGCCATCTCCACAATCTTCAGAAAGGAGGGAGTGTAGCTCGATCAAGCGACGATTGGGATTGCAATGGTAGTTGAGCTGAACGCTGTCCTTTAGGAGAGCTGCTGTCTGCTCTGAATGCCGAAGCGTGTCAGAGCCACGAGCCTGATCTTCGTGCCGACAGTCCCACACAATAGCTCGCATTAACATACAGCTGTCACTCTCCTGTAGCTGCCACACTCTGGGCTGGGAGTTGCTCTCGCTCAACACCCTTTCCTCCCTCTGCCCACCAGCAGCGGCACAGAGCCAGGGCAGTGGAGGGGGTTAACGCCAGCAAATTACTTCACAGACATTCCGCAGCCGCCACTGGCTGAGGGCTCCTCTCCGACAAGGTAAGCCCCACCCTCTCTCGCCACCACACACGCTCAGCGGTAGCTGCATTGTAGCGGCTCTCAGGCCCCATCTGCCTCATTCTGTTCTGGCATCCCTGCTTAATCAAGCAGACACCACTCTTTTACCAACCCCCCTCTCCCTCTGCACTTTTGTTGCTAAGGAATAAATCAAATTGCTTTTTGTTTCCAAAAAAAGGCCAAAAAGCCCCTAGGAGAATAAACTTATAGCACAGGAATTCTGATACACAATCCTTTCAAGGACAGAGAACAGACTGAAAGTTAAGAAGGTGAAAGGATCATTGTTAGCCTGCACAACAATGTGAAATATTAGACATATTAAAATGCTCGATTACCTTTTTTTAAAAAGTATTTTTACATTGGTTTTTTGATTGCAATATGTTGAGATCTGTAACATTCGTTGAATATTGTGTATGGAAATAAACCTGTTTTGCATGAAACTGCATTCACAGAAATTGGAATGTTTCAAAGCCAAGCATTCGTGTGATTTCACTAGTGGATCTCTTCTCATTTTCACTTTTCAATATACTTTTGGCCCTTGAGTGAATAAAGATGGACATTAAATACCTAATGATGTAAACACAATATTCAGTGTACATAGAATATTCAGTGTACATAGAATATTCAGTGTGCACTAACTTGGACTGAATGGCTCTGGCCGAGCACTACTCTGGGGATTTGATTGCAGGGAGAGTCAGTGGTTTGAGTGTGTAATGCTATGCTTGCCCGATGTATGTGTTTCTGGTTGTGCTGCCAGGACATTGCGGGTTACACTACCCAGATGGGCACAGCATGCTCCCGCTGCTCGGTGTACAAGCTGTGTGGGGAGTGTTGTTGAGATGCAGACCGGCATGGACCAGACTTGGAAGAATCTCACCCGGTTCAGCTTCTATGAGCATATGGGCGATTTTCCATTGTGCCTCAATCCACCATGACTGGGTGCTTGGGCTTCTGCTGATAGCAGTGCAGTGGAATACACTGGTGGGGCTATAGTTAGGACAAGACCCAGGAGCTTACCCATGTTGCTTCAAAAGGGCGCATATAAAAGAAAAGTGCCTCTCCTGTCCTCAGGATGTCCCAAAGCACTTTACAACCAATGAAGTGTAGTCACTGTTGTAATGTTGGAAATGCAGCAGCCACTTTGCACACAGCAAGCTCCCACAAACCAGTTTTAGTGATGTTGGTTGAGGGATAAATAATTGGCCAGGGGAGAACTCCCCTGCTCTTCTTCTAAAACTTACCTTTTTGACCAAGCTTTTTGGTCATCTGCCGTAATTTCTTCTTACGTGGCTCGGTGTCAAATTTTTGTCTTATAACACTCCTGTGAAGCGCCTTGGGATGTTTTACTACATTAAAGGCGCTATATAAATGTAAGTTGTTGTTGTTGTAAATAGCACGTGGGATCTTTTACATCCACCCGAGAGGGTGGAGGGTCCCTCGGTTTCACGCCTCATCCCAAAGGTCACTGGGGAGCCTTGCAGTATTTCAACAGGCCAGCATGGGCCTTCAATATTGCACCTGCCAGCAGTGACACTCCTGGATGTACGACTTCTCCACATTTGTGGTTAACTATTTGCACCCATCTCTTGGAAAGCTTAAACTCCTTTTTTCCCCCTGTTTACAGGGGGGAAATGACCAAATAACTGCCACAGTACGAGTAAATACTTTGCAAATAAATTCCGGAATGTAGAAAAGACTGGAAACTTTACTATTTGAAAATAGTACTGGATCAGAAACTGGAGAGACCAGCATGAATTGATGAAACAGCAGGAGGGACATACTCAGAACACAATGGTGTGTTGCAGCAATACAGGACTGAGCGCTCCCACAATGGTGGTGTTGGAGGGGAGTGGGGCGGGGGGGAGGGGGAGGGGGAGGAGAATGCCTGCAATGGTGGGGGTGGGGGAAGAATGCCTACAAAGGACAACAGATGTCCCAGAAGAATGCAAATAGAGGAAAATTCTGGCCAAGGGGACGGGGAGGTCTAAACATTAAAAACTAGAGACTGTGTAAGGTTTATAAATATTAAATCGCTGTATAACTCTTCGAGCAGCTGATGTTCTTTTATTGATGTACAGAGGCAGCATTCAGTGACCTCTTGGATTAACAGGAACAAAAGGTCAGGTTTCAAGTTTGGAAAACTCAAGCGACAGAAACAAGCAAAAGAAAAGCTTGGGTCCGGAAATCAGGCCGTGTGATATCATCGCACGAACATTCAACAGACTGACACCACATTCCTTTGCTTGCTCTTTATCTAGCCTGGCTAATGTCATCATTAAGATATTGGACAGAGGAGTTAGATCCACTTGTGCCAAATGTTAGTTGCAGCCTTGGGTGGCCCCAGTGGCTCAATGTCCTGCTCAAAGTGGAATTGATTCATACACATCGGAAAGGCCCCAGGTTCCATCCCTGGTCTTTGCTGAGATAACTGGTTTTCGATGTGACAATGACAACTACACCGTACATTTATATAGCACCTTTAAGGTGGAAAAATATCCCAAGGCACTTCACTGAAGTGCAATCTGAAAAAATAGATCACAAGCCAAAGGATGAAATGTTAGGAGGGACGAATAAAAGCTTGGTCAAAGAGGTGGGTTTTAAACAACAACAACAACAACTTGTATTTATATAGCACCTTTAACATAGTAGTATGCGCTAAAGATTTGACACTGAACTGCATAAGTAGAAATTAGCACAGGTGACCAAAAGCTCGGTCAAAGAGATAGGTTTTAAGGAGGATAGAGAGGCGGAGAGGTTTAGGCAGGGAGTTCCAGAGTTTGGGGCCTAGGCAATAGAAGGCGCCTTCTGTTTAAGGAGAGTCTTAAAGGAAGAGAGGGAGATGTAAGAGTGCTATAATTGACCTCCATTTTCTATATCGGGGGAGGTGAAAAAACCGAATCAGCCAAGGTTCCCTCCCCTCATCACTCTCCAATGAAGTGAGTGTTTCTGTGCTCCAGATGAGGTTGAGGACTAGGTTCAGCTGTGATGCCCCCAAAGGCCAAATAGCCTGCTGGCACTCGTGCACGAAAAGTGGCATTTGTGTGCCAGCCAGTGCCCATGAAACCAGATCTGAGCAAGAGTCAGTGCTTTTGTGAGAGACGGGGAGAACATTGTACTCGAATTGAACTTCATTTCTTCCCCCCCCCCACCCCCGGCACAGGTTTAGGAGTTAATCGGATTCAAAAAGGACATAACCTGACATTAACAGCAGAAGCAAACTACAGAATAAATACTCAATGGAAACACAGGATCTACAAATAGATACGATTTACTTTAATCCTTTTATTATATCAAACTGTAGGTTTGGTATTTTGGGAAGTCACATTAAAAAGTAATTCCAGCCTGAGGAAACAAGATCCACTGCTGGTTGATATTTCTGGCCTCCCTATCGCTTTATTGCATTATATAAATGCCCTCTTTTAGTCACCACTTACATAAGCAGTCGACAAGAATATGTCACCTTCAGTTTTAAGGCTAGTTGAATTTCTGACATGGTATTCATATTTTCTGCTTATTGTAATTTTAACCGTACCTGACATAATGATGTCACTCACCACTTAATCCCCATTGCGCGCATTTTTAACTACAGTAGTTACAGATAATGTCCACTGGCGAGGCTCTGGTCAGACCACTGCAGGACTTTTGTACATATCAAAAATAGACAAAAGAGAGGGGAGCGGGCTGCTAGATCTTGAGTGACGTTTTATGCCCCTTTTAAATGACACCATTGGCACCGATAGTAGCCCCAGGTTCGGTGGCGGTGCCGCAATGTAAATGAATGATGCCAGAGCTGCCAGCAACCAGATTGGAAGGTGGATCTCCTGGGCTCTTTCAGAGGCAGCAGTGCCTATGGCATCATTTTGTTCGGCCTGGACTGAGCGACTCATGCCTTCCGCACTGGGCAGCAGCGCTGGTTTGGTTGCACAGTGCTGGTAGGACGGTGCATTGATACGTTTGGCATCTTGGCACAGTGCTGGTAGGAAGGTGCATTGGTACGTTTGGCATCTTGGCACAGTGCTGGTAGGACGGTGCATTGGTACGTTTGGCATCTTGGCACAGTGCTGGTAGGACGGTGCATTGGTACGTTTGGCATCTTGGCACAGTGCTGGCACAGCAGAACATACACTGGCAGTGAAATGTGTTTTAACAGTTGAGCTCATTCACTTGATCTTGTACCGAGGGGTCGGGCTGGGCTTGGGTAGAAGGAAAAAGGGTTCTGCCGATATAAAGTGCTGGCCTTGCTGGGTGGGGCCTACTTACGATCCTTGCCTGAAGCTGCAGTTTTTGTGGAGGGCTATCTGATCCCCGTGGAGTGTAGTTTCATTGTTCACGGGGAGGTGCAGGGCTTGTGCTGCGATGACACTGAGGAGGTGTCTCTGAACTGCTTGGTACCCTTTCAGTTCCTGGTGGACACTCAACATGGCTTGCTCAGATTGGGCCACGTCCCACAGCTGTTTCAGCCACATATGTTGTAGGGAGGATATGCAGTGCTCAGCAGGGTGGGCTGGAACTTTGACTGGTAGCATCTGGAATAAATAGGGGTGGAGCATTCAGCTTCTTTGTGCTTGCCCTTGCTAGAGGTGACACTGGCAGACTTATTGCATTTGTGTTGGTCAGTGAATATGCATTTTGGATGGGTGGGAATTTCGTTTTTGGAGACTTGCAAGTTTCAGCATTACTTTCACACCAGAATGTGGAAGACCAGAACTCCCATATGTGCAGGAGGGCATCCTTCACCCTTCTCTTATGGAATAATTTAGCCTGCATTCCGAATTGAATTCCCTACTGTTTTGGATGGCGATGAGGAGCGAGGTGGAGTAGTAAGTTACATGTAATATATTGTGTTCATTCCCTGACAGTCAGTGGTTCAGTGGGTAGCACTCTCTCGCCTCTGATTCAGAAGTTGTGAGTTCAAGTCGCACTCCAGGACTTGAGCACAAAAGTCTAGGCTGACACTCCCAGTGCAGTGCTGAGGGAGTGCTGTGCTGTCGGAGGTTCCGTCTTTCGGATGAGATCTGCTCTCTTAGGGGTGGACGTAAACGATCCCACGACATTATTTCAAAGAAGAGCAGGAGAGTTATCCCCGGTGTCCTGGGGCCAATATTTATCCCTCAACCAACATCACTAAAGCAGATTATCGGGTCATTATCACATTGCTGTTTGTGGGAGCTTGCTGTGTGCAAATTGGCTGCCATGTTTGCTACATTACAACAGTGACCACACTCCAAAAAAGTACTTAATTAGCTGTAAAGCGCTTTGGGATGTCCGGTGCTTGTGAAAGGTGCTATATGAATGCAAGTCTTTCTTTTTCGTTCCCTGCAGTCTGTTCTCCTTATATACTTCAGCCTACTGACAGAGATTTCCTGAGCAAAGCAAAAAGGATGGAGGGGTATCCCCACCTGGTTCCGCATTAGAAGAATGCAGGCAAGGTAAGGCTGTTAGCGAATAATGCAAATAAAGGATGCTTCATTATCAGAGCGTATCACTGAATGATAGTGTCTCGAACAATGTCACAACAGTTTAATTCTCCAGTATTCTAACCAACCATTGCAAACCAACATTCTCTTCTTCCTGATATCCTGCAATGATTTGATTATTGAAGTTCTGATGACATCAGTCGTAAAGGGGAAGCTAGGTTTGAGATGACAGTTAAGAATACAATTGTCCTTTAAAGGAGTAAAGGATAGAGTAACCAAGATAATACCTGACAATCTGCACATTATCCAGCAAGAGTCAGTGGATAGCGATGGATTCTCTCCAACCCGGGCCATTGAGAATGACTGAAGCCCCATAGCTACCTGGATGAGATTGTAGTTTACTGTTTCAAATTTATCTGGGAATTGAGGTGTATTAATATGCTAGCATCATCGGTCATCACAGATACTAACTGCCAATGTCAGTTACATCATTGGTGTCTTCATAACAATGAATTAATAATTGCAGCATAATTACTGCAGCTTTCTCAAGAAGTAACTGCTTACTCAAATATTTTATAACCAGCGCATTTTTATTTCTGTTTCATTTAGTTGGGTGTTTTTTTTTTGCTCTCTGCTGCTTCAGCTATAGCATGCTAGAGTAAAACCCACTTGATGCATTTAAGGGGCAGTTAGATAATCATACGAGGGAGAAGGGAATAGAGGGTTATGTGGAGTTCGATGAGGAAAGACGGGAGGAGGCTCGAATGGAGCACAAATGCGGCATGGACTGGTTGGGCCGAATGGCCTGTTTCTGTGCCGTATATTCTGTGTAAACTCCTGGTGTCAGGAATCATAGCTAGGTAAGCACATTGGGCATCTGCTGTTTGGAAAAGATGAGACTTTAAGGTAACCTAGTTGAGGTTCCCATGGTCACCTAGGGCACCGATGGGTTGATCTGGGCAAATGGTTCACTGTAGCAAAGAGTTCAAAAACTGGTGACAAAATTAAAAAATGAGGAAGTTAGGAATAAAAAGGAAAATCAGACGGACATGTTCTCTTTTACACAAGGGTTGTAGAGTTATGGGAATAGTTTATGAGGAAAAATCACTGATTGAAGAAAACAGCATAAATGAATTCAAGAGGCAGTTCCTGTGTTTGTGAAGAGAGAAGGAATTGAGGGAAATGGGAAAAGGTGGGGCTTAAGATCATTTCAAAAGAGGTTTTTGTTACTAATGGTCATTTGCTCATTTGTAACTGGGAGTCAGGGCAGTGTTGTCTAAGTGCTATGACAATCAGCAATCATGAGCAATTACACTACATTTCCTGTCATTAAGACAAGCTATTAGAGAGCGCCTGGCTGAACAACAGCTTGTAATCCGCTGTCCAGCAGTTACATTTCCCTGAAGCTAGTATCTTGGTCTGTTTCCCAAATGACAAACTGCTCCTGCACTAAAGGTACACACCAAGAACAACCTGCAGTTCGTAGAATCATAGAATCAAACAGCACAGCCATTCGGCCCGTCGTGCCTGTGCCAGTTCTCTGAAAGAGCGATCCAATTAGTCCCACTCCCCTGCTCTTTCCCCGTAGCCTTGCAATTATTTCCTTTTTAAGTATATATCTAATTCCCCTTTGAAACTTACTATTGAATCTGCTTCCACCACCAGGCAATGCTTTTCAGATCACAACGACTCAGAGAGTAAAAACATTTCTCCTTATCTTCCCCCTAGATTTTTTGACAATTATCTTAATTCTGTGTCGACCCTCCAGCCAGTAGAAACAGTTTCCCCTTACTTACTCTATCAAAACCCATCATAAATTTGAAAACCTCTGTTAAACCTCCCCTAAACCTTCTCTGCTCTGAGGAGAACTATCCCAGCTTCTTCAATCTCTGCACATAACCATAACTGAATTCCTTCATCCCTGGTACCATGGTAAATCTCCTAAAGTATGGTGCCCAGAATTGGACACATTATTCTAGCTGAGGCCTAACCAGTGGTTTATAAAGGTTTAGCATAACTTGCTTGCTTTTGTTCTCTTATACCTCGATTTAGAAAGCCAAGGATCCCGGATGCCTTTTGAACATGTCCTGCCACCTTCAAAGATTTGTGTATGTGATCAGTTGTAAAGCAGCGGAAAGTCCCAAGGTGCTTCACTAGAGGTGAGAATGGACACTGTCCCTGCTTGAATATTTCCTTTTCTCACTCGCCTCTGAGTCAGAAGGTTGTGGGTTCAAGTCCCGCTTGAGCACATAAATCTAGGCTGACACTCCAGTGCAGTGCTGAGGGAGTGCTGCACTGTCGGAGGTGCCGTTTTTCAGATGAGACGTTAAACCCAGGCCCCGTATGCTCTCTCAGGTGGACGTAAAAGATCCCATGGCACTATTTCGAAGAAGAGCAGGGGAGTTATCCCCGGTGTCTCGGGTCAATATTTATCCCTCAATCAACATAACAAAAACAGATTACCTGGTCATTATCACATTGCTGTTTGTGGGATCTTGCTGTGCGCAAGTTGGCTGCCACGTTTCCTACATTACAGCAGTGAATATACCCCAAAAGTACTTCATTGGCTGTAAAGCGCTTTGAGATGTTCGGTGGTTGTGAAAGGCGCTATACAAATCCAAGTCTATCTTTCTTTCTGCTTTATAAATGATAGCGGGTTTCCCACTTCAGGAACGATGAATGGACAGCCCTGCCCATGGCTCTGCAATCCCCGTTTGTAAGCTGGAAATTTCCTCGGAGCTATTCCCGCTCCGCTGCCATAAATCGTCTGGAAGTGGGGGAATCCCGTCTACAGACGAATAAACAGGGGTTCGGCCGCACTCCCTGCGCAGTTACAGAGCGGAGCGGGTGCAGCTCCAAGGAAATACTCGGCTATAATGTCACTGAAGCCGGAATTCCACAATATCACAATGGGGGAGATTTTAAACAAATGGCTGTCCCCATGCTGCTTCCCACCAGCAGTTTTACAGCAAAAGAAAAGCACAATATCGGATGACTGGAGGATGCCAAGGAGCATGCAGTTACCTCACTTTATAACATTTTGGATTAGAGGAAATTCAGAAAAACCAGCTCTGCTTTAATTTGTTGCCAACGGTTGTTTTTCAGGAGAGGGATGAGGAGGCGACTGTCAGGACTTAATCCACGGCGTTAAAACTATAATTATATTTCTTGCCTTTACAAGTGGCAACTGAGCAAATCACAGCTGCCCTTTCCTGCTTACAGCTCAGTCAATTTGCCAGGGAGTGTGTGCCATGGTGACACATACAGCGGACTCACAGTCAGGCCCCTCATTCCAGGAGGCCTGGGAACAGGAGTAGGCCATTTGGTCGCCAAGCCTGTTCTGCCATTTGATTAGATCATAGCTGATGAGTACCTCGACTCCATTTACCTGCTCTTGTTCTATATCTCTCAATTCCCACACCGAACAAAAATCTATTCATCACATGCAGTGCAAGGGGCAATCTATTGTGGATTAGGGGGGCAATATCCTGTCAATATAAAAATGGGCCTGAAATTCCGGGGTCCCTGTTCCACCACTGGAAGGGATACCCGGCTACCAACTACCAAGGCTGTTGAGCCATCCCAAATCGCAGGAACGGGGGGTCTCTTACATGGTTGGAACTGGCAGCCCGCCCAGAAAGAATCGGAGGGCACTTTTGCCCTGCGATGGGGGAGTCTATGGGCTTTATCCGGCTGACCAGGTCAGTGTGATTTTCTTGGTTCTGTGCCCCCCCTGAAGGACACCAGGGAGGGGCCTGACTTGTATCTTGTAGCGGCTGTTGTGTATGCGTAAATAACTGACAAACTGAGCCAGGAGTAATGTAACTTATCTTAACTGTGCTTTTATACAACCCAAAATGGAGTCCCAAACCGGCATGAGTACAGCAACTGTGAATAGCTCCCGCAGGGTCCTAATGCCCGTTCAGTGAGCTGTAACAAATAAATAGAGTATGAACCAGAACAGCGGCATAATCCAATGCTGGACTTAGTGCCCAATTCTGTGAGGACTTGTGTTAGAAAGTGAGCAAATCACCTGCCGAGCAGCGGATTATTAAAAGTGTGCAGACTAGATTAGCATAAACCATAAGCCAGTTAAAATAAATCCTCGGGGAAATGTTCTAATAATTTCTTACCTCTGCCATCATATTTTCCAGAGGCATTGTTCTTAAGAGTCCTTTCTCGACACCACCCGCAGTAATCCACCAATGTAGGAAGCATATTAAGGTCAAGGTTTGCACATCTCGTGACTCAAGGAAAATGCTATTCCCTTGAAAAATCCCTGCATTTTCATTTAACTGATGGATCCCTAATGAATTATAATGGCTTTTAAGAGCAATGACTATCCATTGCAAACTTTCCTTTTAAAAATATAAAACAAGTTGCTGTCAAAGTGCAGTTTTTTGAAAAGTGCCCTGAATGATGCCTGGAACATGTCAGGAGTGTTTGAGGAGCAGTCACCGTGAATAATGGCGCTTCATGTACAGGAACACGAGTCTCCCTCAGCATGGTGACATCATCCACCACTGCTCAAATGTCGCAGTGCATGAATTTAACCCAATCGCTGCCTAGCTGTCCTTAAAGTTTGCCAAAAGGGAACAATGGGGGCTTTTAGATAACACACATTTAGCCGCAAACCCCCTCATCTTTTTGTTGCCTGGGTGGAGCCCAGTGGTTGGGTTGCAGCTTTGTAACTCATTCTCTAGCTGTTGTGGCTTCATATAATTAACACTCTGCAGGAAGGAAATTCTTGCTCTTCAGAGAGATGAGGATTCTGGATATATGAGAGAAAGAAGAAAGACTTGCATTTACATAGCACCTTTCACGTCCTCAGGACACCCCAAAGCACTTTATAGTCAATGAAGTACCTTTGAAGTGTAGTCATTGTCATAATGTAGGAAACGCAGCAGTCAATTTCCCACAAACAACAATGTGGTCATCTGTTTTAGTGATGCGGGCTAGGATAAACTGGTGGCCAGGACACCAGGGACAACTCACCTGCTCTTCTTCGAAATAGTGGCGTGGGATCTTTTACATCCACTGGAGAGAGTAGACGGGGCCTCGGTTTAACGCCTCATCCGAAAGAAGAAAGAGTAAGGGAGTCGGACTCCTTTCCTTTGGAAAACAGAACACTTCCTAACAGACGTTGTCAGGATTGTGAAGGAGATCGATAAAATTGATCCACCAAAATTATTGATTAAGACAAGAGATTCAAACTCCAGGGGATACAAGTGACAAATTGCAAAGTTAGTAGTAAGAAGAGACGTCAGGTGAAACTTTTCACCCAAAGGGTATTTGAACGATGGAAGCTATCAGGGATCAATGCTTTAAGAGGCGACTGCATTTCTGGAGAGGGGCGACATTGAAGATTATGGTGAGAAGGTGGGTCAGTGGGATCTACAGAGATGGGCTTTTCCTATTATCCTAAATCTTATGTTCTTATGATGACAAGTATTCTGTTAGAATAGGGCATCCGTAATGTTATTTGGTAGGTCTGTAAAGTTATTGTGAGAATGGGAGAACAGCAGGAGCAATAGCAGCTGGGCCGAGCAATGTTCCACAGTTCCGTGCCACAATTGTCTTTGTTCCCCAGCACTTCAGTAACTTGGGAAGAGTGCTTTTTGACCAGTGTCAGAGGGCCCATTGCTCTGTGAACGACCCAGATTGTAACAGCGACCTGCACCAGCAGCGGTTTGAACAACCGATTCTCAAGGTGCAACAACTTTGTACGTTACTGAGAATCATGTAGGACCACGGTTCACCCAAGTAATGCAGGTCTGCATGGAAGTGATTCACTTATCATTCTTAGCTGGGGAAGTACATCAGGGCAGCATAAATAAATTGGCACAAATTGTTCAGCTTGGAAGAAGAAGAAATGCAGAATCAGTCAAGGTAATTTAATGAAGATAATCTACAAATTATTGGATATTAGCAGACAAACACTTAATGAGCTCATGTTACATTCCTTTCTCTCCTGTGTTAGCAGAGGTGTCAATCTGATTGAAAATAAATGGTTTAAAGCCTGCATTAAAATAGTAGATCTGGGCTGGATTTTTGGGTCTTCTCTGCTCTGTTTTTTTGTCACGGAGCAGCAATGGCAGCGGTGAGGTGTTCTGGGCAGGCGGTCACCCTCCAGCGCCCCGCAGCGATCCTCGGGTCCAGTTTAGCGGCAGTGCTGAGCAGCACCACCCGGAAGAGCTGCGCCGGTGTGCAACGCTCCTGGTTGCGACACCGGCGCGAGTTTTGATTCTTGGCCGACCCGTCTGCCCCGAAGCGCGCCCTGCGCCTGGGAAATCAGGTGGTCCAACGATCCCGACAGCGGAGAGGTAAGTAATGGACTCCTAAGGTAAGTGTGATTGTTTTATCTTTTAACTTTTTTGTGTTTTGTGTTGTGGTGGCGTGGGCAATGTTTTTGTGGTATTTCTTTTAGGTGTTCCCCCCCCCCCCAGCCCAGACCTCTCTCGGAGCGCTCCCGGCCCGGCTCTTTAGCTCGGGAATTTCCCATCCTAACATCCAGGAGAGGTGTACAATGCCTCCCTTAGCGCTGCACTCCCTGACTCGGTGCCCAGCTGCCCAAACTTACCTACTGAGGCGCAAACTATTCCCAGGCGCTAACTTTCCCGCCCCGCCACCATTATCGCTCCAAAAACATCAAAGCCTAAAATCCAGACCCAACATCTAGAACTGAGATGTCTTATACAACTTCTAATTTTCATTCATTAGATACATTTCAGTTGTTCTTTCAATAATACAGTAAACATGAAGGATTTATATTCCAAGACACTGGAACATTTTCTTTCAGATTCCAAGTCAAATAATTTCACTTTGCTCTCAGCTCTCAGTGCATTTTGGTTACATATGCATTGTACCTTGCCCTCATCATTTCCTTCTGAGCCTCCTGGAATGGGGACTCTTTGATAATATTATTGGGTATCGCCTGCACGTATATGTGTTTGTACAACTGCTCTTATTAACCTCTCAGCCTTTCAAGGCACGGTGACAATGATCCCAGGCTTGTTACTGACACTGAGCCCATCTGGATAGTTTTGTTGCGTTTACATTGTTGCTGGAGAAAATATCCTGTTGTACTCGGGAGACTGCGTTTGCTGTGGTTTCGGTCGTGAGTTTAGAGACCCACAAGTCCCGCCCTGCCCTGCAAGGCCTTAACCCGAACAAAGTTCAACAATGGCAGGCGCCCACTTGCCTTGGGCACAACATTTGATGTTGATGGACAGGCTGTTACCCTCCCCCACTCACCCAATGATGGTCAGAGCCCATCCCCACTCTCCCCATAAAATATAACACCAGGTGAACAGTGTGGCTCACAGCCTGGCATTACCCCATAAACTCCCCAACCAGGTAGTTTCTGATACATATGCTTATTACTATAATAAATCACACGTGGCCCATTGCTGGAGCTAATCACCTTATGACCTTTAGGTTTAATGTAAACTCCAAAAGTGTAAACTCCAAAAGGAGGAGCCTGCTTTATATAGGGAGGCAGCACGAGGTGCAGTGGTGTGTGCCTCCTGGGCTTTCCCCATCTGTTGGCTGTTACATGTAATTACATGGTACATGGTACAGAGCATGGCTGCAAATACATCACAGTTTCCTGCTGTGAAAATAGACAATGGCATAGGTTTGCAACAGTGCCCGTTGTTTCTTAAAAGATACTTCATGAGAGTTAAAATTATAGGCAGTGTAATGTATGCACATGCTCACAGGCTTATGGAGCTGTTGCTGCTCGCGGCCTTCCGCGAGAGGTGGGCGCCGGAGGGACTGGAGTACACTATCACCCCCGGCAACCACATTTTAATTTGATCTTTTAAGTTCCCTTTAAAGTTTTATTTGATAATTTGTAGGTTTTAGTTCCCCTTTAATTAATGTTTATTTTAAAATAGTTGTAGAGCTGTTGCATTGTGAGTGGCTTAGCCAGTCACGTGACGTTCACAAGACTCAATAAAACCCCAGTTAATTGAGTTCAGGTTCTCCATGATGAGGTGTGCAGTTGTGAGCCTGGTGGATGAACTGGTTGGGTTCAGTTTGATTGTTAAACCTTTGCTGATAAACCAGCTGGTTCTTTACAGTAAATGTGTAGCTGTGAATTCTTCAGCAAAGAACCCATGAAGCAAATACACGACAAAAAGCAACGCTATTTTACAATGACATGTGACACAGACACTTGCTACCACTAAATGGTGCAGTAAGTTGGGAGAGCAAATAGTTCTCAATGCCCAATAAGTCTTTGAGCTAACTGAAGATAAAAGGATTAATGAATTGCAGCATTTGTGTCTGTGGCCCCCTCCCAGCCCATCATAAATTGGTAGAAAATTCCATTGACAACATAAGGAGCTAAAAGTCAAAAGAAAAACTGGACCAATAAAATCTTTCAGCACCAGCCTGTCTTGTCCTGACCATGTTACCTCTCTATTTCAGTCCTGAGTGCAGGTCACACACTGAGGCCATCACTGGCTTTAGGAATGCAACAAATAACTATCATTACAGAACGCTGTTGTGTATCTGTAAAGCACGCACTCCCATGTTCCGCCACCAGGGAGCGCATCCCCTGAAGTCCCAAGGGATCCCAGCATCTCTTGGGAGCACTGTATATAAGCCGGCCCCTAAGGCCTGTTCCTCACTCTGGAGTATCTTAATAAAGACTGAGGTCACTGTTACTTTAACCTCCCTGTGTGCAGTCGCATGTGTGTTAGGAACACAACAAACACAATGCCAGATACATTTAAATTGCGTCAGTCCAGATTATTTACGGAACAGTTGAGCTTTTGATAGATGGGATAGCGGCAACTTTGCTCAATGAATATTAAAAACGTCCAGTTTTTCAGAGTTCCATATTAGAAACCAGCTGACACCAGAAAACAGTGGGAATTGCATTCGGCATTGATTCAGTGAGAGATTAAAGCAATCCATAGGAAGCAAGCACTGGATTTAGCGGCTGAAAGTAATTCCATTAAGGATTCGGATTTTTCTATCCCTCATTCTGCAACGTATCTAACTGTCTTTGAGACTCTACAAGCCCTGCCCACTCAAGTTATGAGCACTACTAGTAATTAAAACTCAAATATCTGTTGATAAATGAACAAAAAGCAAGTCAAGTTTTCATCACATCACAGAGTGGGGATTTTGCAAGTCTGGCTAACTCTACCCCAAAATAGTAAGAAAGACTTGCATTTATATAGCGGCTTTCACGACCACCAGTCACGTGTAGTCACTGCTGTAATGTGGGACACGCGGCAGCCAATTTGCACACAGCAAGCTCTCACAAACAGCAATGTGATAATGACCAGATAATCTGGGTTTTTTTTGTTGTTGTGTCATGCATGTGCAGTGAGTCACTCTGGCCATTGTACAAGTTGTTAATTTAGTCTTAGAGCCGCAAACTGACAACTCGCTGCCCGGGGGTACGCTCACTGCCCGGGGGTACGCTCACTGCCCGGGGGACTCACTGGGGACGAGCTTCGTGATCCAGGGACATTGTTTGCCCAGGGACACAATTCCTCATCCGAGGACAGTCCCTGGAAAACGGGAACGTGTGGTCACCCTATTATATAAATGGAAGTTGTTGTTGTTGCAGGTATCTGTTCAACATGAAACGACTGTCACTCGGCCAGGGCTAATCAAATTCTCGAGTGCGCCTTCAGGAGATCTGATTTGAAATTGAGACAGGGTATTCAACACTGTGTAACATATTCATGAGGTCACATTTACAACATTATGCACTTTTTGTTATCTTACTGTCAAAGGACACTGATGAACTGGAGAAAAGACGGAAGGAGATCGACTGCATGGATTCCAGGATTTAGGGCTGTTAGTTACGAAGAGACACTTTGATTTGAGCTTGTTTTTACTTGACAAAAAAAACTGTGGGGTGGAGATATGCTTCAGGCCTTTAAACTGCTCAAAGCTGCCGATAAACGGACACCAGTAACTTATTTAACTTGAAATGGGATTGCCAATAGATGGCATGCGTAAAAAATTAACAACCTCAGGCAAAAGCAAAGAGTAGAATCATGCTTTTCCCCACAGAGCACAAGATATATAAATAGACTCCCAGCAAAAGCAACTAATGGTGTGTCCATTCATTAAAAGAAGCACTGGATAAATAAAATCGATGGGCATAGATGATCACGTTCCCTGTGGAATACAATGTGCTGATAGGACCATGGGTGAGTCACTAGATGTGTTGATTGTAAGGCTGACTTATTCTGTGGAGTTTCCAATGGCCCCTTTAAGGGATGCTGGCTCAGCTGCTCAACGCCAAGTACCAATGGGCGGAACATTCGCGGCAAACACTGGTACCAGGGGTCCGCTGTGTGTCACAGGACCCCGTTTGGAACACGCGGGTTGCCCGTTTCCAAGGTCGGGTGGAAATGGCGGCAGGCCGAGTGACAGCGGGAACGGCGCAGTAAGTCGCGCATTGCCATTTTCCCCACCCGAAAACAAGGACAGAAATCGGCCCCAATGAGACTGCCTCCGTCCTCGACGTCTTCTCGCTCGTATTGTGACACCTGGTTGTTTTTAGCTTCCTGCCTTCTCTGACATTCACATTCTCCTTCACAATATTTGTTTCCTTCTCTTGTTTGCTTTTCACTTCTATCTTTCTCTGATACTTTTCATGAATTTCTTCCTTTCTGATTGTTCTGATTTGTTTCTCTGATTCAGTACCCCCCCCCTCGATATAACGCACACCGCAAACATGAACATCAGCAAGATGGCCAGCAATACACAACAATGATTTGTATTTATATAGCGCCCTTAACGTAGTGAAATGTCCCAAGGTGCTTCACGGGTGTGTTATATAACACAATTTGATACCGAGTCACACAAGGAGATCTTAGGGCAGATGACCAAAAGCTTGGTCAAAGACATAGATTTTAAGGAGCGTCTTAAAGGAGGAGAGATAGAGAGGCGGAGAGGTTCAGGGAGGGAATTCCAGAGCTGGGCAGCTGAAGACACGGCCGCCGATGGTGGAACGATTGAAATTGGGGCCAGAATTAGAGAATATCTCGGAGGGTTGAGGGGCAGGAGGAGATTACAGAGATAGAAGCCAACTTCTTCCACTGTAATAAAGCTCCATGTACAACTACCATTTACTTTCTCTGATTGAACCAATTTCTGATCCACTCCAGAAGCTCCCTCGTTCAGTTGCTTCCAACCTTGTGGATCAATCACTTTTTGAGCACCACGTTAGAAGACGACAAATGCATTGAGATTGGCTCGGGAACCTTTTTATCACGTATAATGAAGAAAGCTAAGGAACTGTTTACAGGCCACAGGATTACTGTGGTAGAATTTCCTGCATTTGTGCATCTTCAATAAATAAAAATTAGCGCGAGCAAACAGAATTTCCCATTTCACGCTGAGGTTTTTGTTAACATCAGTGCACAGATAAAAATATCAATCCAGAGATTGTCTCGGAATCTCGTGGCGTGTTTCTGACATTTACTGGGCCTCGACGGTTTGTAGAAAACATGACAAACTCCACTCCTTTACCTTACTTGAGGTTCCTTCAGACTACAGGAACCCTTAGAGAAAACAGAAACGCATTTATATAGCGCCTTTCATGACCACCGGATGTCTCAAAGCGTTTTACAGGTAATGAAGTACTTTTGGAGTGTAGTCACTGTTGTAATGTAGGAAACGCGGCAGCCAATTTGTGCACAGCAAGCTCCTACAAACAGCAATGTGATCACGACCAGATAATCTATTTTTGTTATGTTGATTGAGGGATAAATATTGGCCAGGACACCGGGGATAACTCCCCTGCTCTTCTTTGAAATAGTGCCATGGGATCTTTTACGTCCACCTGAGAGGGCAGACCGGGTCTCAGTTCGAGCACTTGTCTCTGCATCTTAATGGAATAAACCTGTCCTTTAAAATATTCCTTTCTCTATTAATATCATTCATTTCCTCACTTTTTGTTCTGGCTTGCTTATTTCCCTTCCCTAACAAGTTCAAATCCTCCCTATGTACAATGATACTGCTGCCAATCGGGGGGTAGTGAATTTACCCCTGGCCTGGAACCTGTCCCAATGTCCTAGGAATCTGAAACACTCACTTCTACGCTATCCATCAACTACGATATGAGTTGATTTGTCTGTTTCTGTCCAAGTGGTTCAGTGTGTGGCATCAGGAGTAATCCTGACATTACTTCAACTTCTGGCTGATTTCTACCGTACAGTTTTGGTTTCCTTATTTAAGGAGGGTTCACTAGGTTGACTCCTGGGATGAAGGGGTTGTTTTATGAGGAAAGGTTAAGCAGGTTGAGCCTATACTCATTGGAGTTGAGAAGAATTAGAGCCGATCTTATTGAACCGTATAAGATTCTGAGGGGGCTTGACAGGGTAGATGCTGAGAGGGTGTTTCCCCTCGTGGGGGAAATCTAGAATTAGGGGGCATAGTTTCAGAATAAGGGGTTGTCCATTTAAGACGGAGATGAGAAGGAATTTCTTCTCTCAGAGGGTCATGAATCTTTGGAATTCTCTACCCCAGAGAGCTGTGGAAGCTGGATCATTGAATATATTGAAGGCTGAGATAGACAGATACTTGAACCACAGGGGAGTCAAGGATTGTGGGGAACAGGCAGGAAAGTGGAGTTGAGGCCATGATCTTATTGAATGGCCTACTCCTGCTCCTATTTCTTATGTTCTTATGTACCTGTATCATACGTCCCTTATCCTGGCGCCTGGGAGGTAACACACCATTTGGGACTCCTGGTCGCATCTGCAAAATTACACCATCTATCCTGAGATATAAATGGTTCACAACTACTAACGCACAACTGTAACCATGGATACCGTCGCTTCACTCTAACCCACAGGGCCGTTCTGTATCGGCTCCGTCCTACACCCTCTTGCTTCGCCCGTCAGGCAGTCAACCATTTCCGCCCCTCTGCTTCGCTATTCCCTCAACCTGTGGCACGACCAGCTTCTGGGTTGGATGGTCCAGAAACTGTTCCCCCCCCCCCCCACCCCCCGTATACCTTGCTGCGTGTCGTCAACTGATCCCCAGCTCAGCATCCCTCTGCTCGAGCATCACAACCTTCTCCTCCTGCAGATTCTGCAGATCCAAGAAATCCCATATGATGCAGCTCGCACACATCGCGAGTCTCGCTCCTCATCCTCCCTCAGTTACCGTGTGACTCACAAGTTCCAGAGCTGCTGCTCATTTTATTGATCGCCTATACTCTGATGCTCTTTCTCCATTTTTATGTTTAACACAATTTTTAAATATCTTTTATAACTTGATTGCTCTAAATATGCTAGTTTACCTTATCCTTTTAAATATTATTTCAATATCTGTAATCTAACTATCTTTAAAACTGTCCAATATCGTGAAATAAGAAAGACTTGCATTTATATAGCGCCTTTCATGACACCGGACGTCCCAAAGCACTTTACAGCCATTGAAGTATTTTTTGAAGTGTAGTCATCGTTGTAATGGAGGAAATTAGTACATTAAGTTATCTTAAATATACTAATTCGCTCACATTTTACTTCTATGAAAAAAAAACAATGCAAAGAAGAAATATTCCATTTGCTTTCACTCAGTGGCTACCATATCCACTTTCGGCCTAATATGCCAATCTTCCCATTTAATACAGTTTAGAGAAGTTACATTAAAATATAATATTAATGAAAATGAAAATGAAAAAGAAAGTTACCGAAGACAGAAACTTGATACTGAAACTTCAAGCCCTGAACCCATCATGCCTATTGTAATGTATGCACCACGCTCCTGATCTTTGGGCACCCGGTGCAGAGGGGAGTGGGCAGGTCGGAGGGCCTTCTTGTAGGACTGTTCCTGGGCATGGCCAAGGTGGCCAATAATCGGCCCAGGCAGCGGGTGGTCGAGAGGGTCGTTTGGCCCGACTGCCTGCCTCTCTTCCGCGGCTACGATCGCACCAGGGTGTCCCTGGAGATGGAGCACGCGTGGTCCACTGGTACACTCGTGGCCTTCCGTGAGAGGTGGGCGCCGGAGGGACTGGAGTGCATCATCACCCCTAGAATACGCAGCCTGATTTAGTTCTCCTGATGGTTTACTGGGTAAGTGTACATTATGTGTCATACTGAAATAATTTCTCATTTGTAAGCCTAGAGGATGGGTGCCAGTGGGCTATTGAAGGGAACACTAGCATAGTGGTTATGTTACTGGATTAGTAATCCAGAGCCCTGGACTAATGATCTGGAGACACGAGTTCTAATGGCAGCTGGGGAATTTAAATTCAATTAAGTAAACCTGGGATAAAAAGCTAGTATCAGTAATGGTGACCATGAAACTACTGGATTGTTGTGAAAACCCATTTGGTTCACTAATGTCCTTTTGGGAAGGAAATCTGCCGTCCTTACCCGGTCGGGCCTAATATGACTCTTGACCCACAGCAATGTGGTTGGCTCTGAAATGGCCTAGGAAGCCACTCAGTTGTATTCAAGAGGCGGCTCACCACCACTGCGTTCTCGACGGCGATTAGGGACGGGCAATAAATGTTGGCCTTGCCAGCGGTGCCCACATCCTGTGACTGAATTGAAAAAAAGATTCGACCAGTTGGGTGGGGGTAGAGACATCCACGATTCCAGTGAGGAGTATTGGGTAGACTTCCCTACTTGGGCCAGGGATGTTGAGACCGATTATATAGGCCCCTACTTCCAAACCTGACTTGAGATCAGCTATCACAGCATGCACTGGCACCTTCCAGATCTGTCCAGCTCAGCAAGACAACGGGGAGTGCAACTGGACACCAGGCCGCATTTTCTCCTTTATTTAGAATAGCTATCCTTGTCCATTTGTGATCTCTGAACCAGTGGCAGTATGGTACTGGACAAAGAGATCGGAATTGCCATAGAACTAAGATGTTATTCAGCTCAACTCCAATTGCTATATCAAGCCAGCTGTTATGATGTGCTTAATGAGGAATGCCTGCGGAGCTGAGTTACGTTACTAATCAGTATATTATTTTGAACTAACCTTGCAGAAAATTCAAAGCTGTCTCGGCAAGAACATGTTGGTTTGGGTTTTAAAACAATGCGAGGCAGCAGGCTCTTGCCCGAGGAGCATTTTTGTCAGATCCAGTCTCTGGTTACCAACATGCCAACCACAGCAACACTCATATGTCAGCTCAATCATCTCGGGCCGTTATATTAAACTGGAGTGCAGAGGTGACTCATTTCTCCAGCTGCAAATATGCTCCAATTCACTTGCTCTTTCTTGGGCTACGAGGTAAATTGGCTCGTTATGAAGAAAAATGGAGGGAAAAGAAGTGAACTTTGTTCATTGCAGACTGTGCGGGCGTGGCACAGACTGAGGCTCCAGCAGCACCTCTGCTGCATGTTACGGGCAGAGTCCAGTGCCAGCTTGGCATGGCCCTCCCCCTTCGGTCTTCAATGCCAAGTTGTGATTTCATTTCATGAGCCCTTTATTTTGTGTGACTTTAAAACAACGATTTTTCCAGAAAAATTCGAAGCCATCTAAGGAAGAACATGTCAGTTTCTATTTTTGGAACGATGAGAAGTAACAGGCCCTCTCACCTGAAGGGAATGTGTCAGATTTAACCTCTGGTTAATAAATTGGCAATTATTTTAATATACTGACCTGTTCAGCTGTATTATAATTGAGTTGTTCAACACAAAATGCTACGCAGCACAATTAAAATGCCTGGTTTTGCAATGTTGGATGGTACAAACGGTGCTTTAAAAGCAGAGTTCAGATGCATTGTCATTGTACCAATTGGTTTAGCTGTTAGTAGATCTGTTGCTAGGCAAAACGCCACCATTTATAAGCAAATTGTTGAGTTAGCATCATTTTCCTCATGGTGGGGATAATAAATCCAATATCCTTTCTGTAATTTTTTTCCTTTACATTATCCAAACTTATTTCTCCCAGTGTCTCCCACCCCCTCACTGGAAGGTGGTGACTGGTACTGAGGTACAGTTCCACAGGTGGTGGATGGACATTCTCTGGTGTCTCATTCATCCTGTGTAAGACAAGACATTGAGGCCAAAAGCCGATTTGGCCACCACCTACTGCTCTTTTACAAAGACAACAATGTTAATGGATGAATGTTTAAAATGCTCCTGTTAAATTCCACTCTGCTAATTTAATGGGTGTTAAAATCAACAGATTAACACCTGTTAAAACAGTGTTATTTAAGGGGCTGACTATTTGTACTGCACTTTTTCCATCCTTCCGTGCCTGCGTCCTCTCGAGACTCCACCCCTGATGCCTCCCGCCTGGAACCGGAACCGGATGTGGCGCCCTGCAATCAGTCCGACCACTGATGCTCCACAGGTTGTTCGACCGGGCCTGCTGATCCTCCACGAGCCTGCGCCTCCGATCGACCACTGACTGGGCCTCCCGCTGAACTGCAACCTTTGATGGCAGGGGGGAGAGCAGCAGCGGCAGAGAGAGAGCACATGTGGGTGGGGGGGGGGGGAAAGAGAGCGAGCTTGGGGGGAGGGGGGGAGGAAGAGAGAGAGAAAGAGAGAGCCTGGGGGGGGGGGGGAAAGAGAGAGAGGGAGAGAGAGAGAGGGAGCGAGCCTGGGGGGAGAGAGAGCTGGGGGGGATGGTGGGGGGGGGGCGGGGTAGGAGAGAGCGCCTGGGGGAGGGGAAGAGAGCGAAAGAGAGAGCTTGGGGGTGGGGGTGGGGGGGGGGGGTGGAATTGGAGGGAAGAGAGGTTCTTCCAACCCCCTTTACTCCCACGCCCGATTTCTCGGAAAGCTCGGTGCGTGTGTTACAAGGGACATCATTGGAGTGGATGAAATCCCGAAGTCACGACACTGTCACTATTCACTTCATACCCAATAAACCTGTTAACATTCCGCACACAATGCCCCATCTATGGCCGGGGGGAGGGGAGCGGGGGTACGGTCATGCACTTGTGCTGGGGTAAGGGACTTCAGCTGCACATTTGTGGCTTTTGGGAAGGTCTATCCTCTGTGGCTTCTGAAGTCAAAATGGATCGAATTACAAACTGGAAAGTCAGTTCGAACTTGGGCTGGTTCCAAGTACACATTCCAGAGGAACTTCAGGATGTGACTTATGCTCCAAGGGGACCAATCAGCAATAGGTCAAGTTATATTGGGGAGCCAATCAGCGACAAGGTGGCCATTTTGGCAGTACAAATAGACGCATCCGTTATTTAATGCAAGCACGCCAAGTGTTCATGCAACAACTTCCCCCGACAGTACTTTCCTGGCTACGGTCTCTCACCAAAGAAATCTGGCTTTGCAATAGGTTGGTGCAATCTGCCCCATTTTTAACGTGGGGCAATTGTTTGAAAGTTGCAAACTGTCTCAAGCGCTTTTGGGACGTTTTACCCTGTTAAAGGTTATATAAATGCAAGTTGTTGTTGTATTTCTGGCACTTACTTTCCTAGTCGGCTGGTGAATGTCGTTAAAGGCCAGTGTTCTGCCCACCCATCAGGAAATCCGGCAATGCTGGCAAAGTGTTAATATTTGCCGACCATACAGGATCCCGGTCTTCATGAAGAAGTATAGAGTACAAAAGCAAGGAAACTATGGTGAACCTGTATAAAACACTGGTTTGGCCTCAACTGGAGTATTGTGTCCAATTCTGGACACTGCACTTTCGGAAGGTGTGAAGGCCTTAGAGAGGGTGCAGAAAAGATTTACGAGAATGATTCCAGGGATGAGGGACTTCAGTTACGTGGATAGACTGGAGAAGCTGGGGTTGTTCTCCTTAGAGCTAAGAAGGTTGAGAGGAGATTTGATAGAGGTGTTCAAAATCATGAGGGATCTGGACCGAGAGAAACTGTTCCCATTGGCGGAAGGGTCGAGAACCAGAGGACACAGATTTAAGGCGATCGGCAAAAGAACCAAAGGCGACATGAGGAAAAACTTATGTACGCAGCGAGTGGCGCGGAGGCCCCGACCTGCGAGGAGCCGTCAGTGGCAGGTTGGGGCCATACAAGGAGCGGCGTGCGGCCCAGGGAGCAGCGTGGAGGCCACTACAAGGTACAGCGCAAGCTGGTGCAGGAGGACGATGGCAGCAAAGAGTGATGTCAGCAAGGTCCAGGTCGGTGATTGGAGCGTGGGCAGATACAGCAGGAGCGGCGAGGTCGGGGCGAAGGAGCGGCCAGAGATTGTGGAGGGACATGATCGGGGCCCAGGGGAAGCGTGAGTTCGGGGCCAGGGGCCCAGGGACAAGCCCACACTGCGATATGCGCGCGCACTAGGTCCGTGCAGCAGAGCTGGTCTTCAGTCGTCTTGCCACTGGACCAAGACCTAGCTCTGTCAAGCCCGCGTGGTGGCTGGTGTGCAACAGCCACGTTTAAAAAAAAAAACCACGCACAGGCATCTTCCACCCTTGAGGATGTAGTTCGGGTTCTTCATTCGAAACACCTGTGAACTCATCCTTTTTTTTTGGCGTGGAAGCAAGTCATCCTCGTTTCGAGGGACTGCCAACGATGATGACGATGATGGTTAGGATCTGGAATTCAGGCACTGCCCGAAAGGGTGGTGGAGGCAGACTCGATCACTGCTTTCAAAAGGGAGTTGGATAAGTACCTGAAAGAAATTTTTTTTGCAGGGCTACGGGGAAAGGGCGGGTGAGTGGGACTAGTTGAAGTGTTCTTGCAGAGAGCCGGCACGGGCTCGATGGGCCGAATGGCCTCCTTCTGTGCTGTAACCATCCTATGAAGGGCAGCAGCTACCTCCTTTAGACGACAGCCCTGCCACCAATGTTGTAATGTAAAGGGGCTGATAGGAGACGACCACTGCTCATCCCTTGTGGTACCGTATTTCTTCTATGATTGTGAAAGAACTGAAAACCTGCAGTGTTTTACGCTGTTGTTTCAGTCAGATCCTGCCCTATTGTGGTGCAAGGCAGGACGGGGGAATATTCGCTTCCTGCTGCATCTTGGTCGCACGTGCTGCTGAACATGGCTGTGCGAAAGGCACAAGTCACAGCCAACTGGAATCCGTCTGCAGAGTCTCACCGAACAGGTGAGAGGGTTCCACTCTCACGGGCAGGTCGGGTGAGGTTTTCCGAAACTTAACTCAACGCCAGGCTGAGAATTTCACCGTTTACAGTTTGAAAAGCTCTCCCTCGTGCTGGCCCACTACAAAGGCGAACACAGCCAGTAGCACAGCTGCTGTGTCATCTGCTTCTCGCTCGAAGCACATTGATTGCGAAAGATATCCAAGCCCAGCGTCATTGTGTGGGGGCTGACAATGAATGCACAAGCCGGCAGTGGCTCTGTTGGCAGGGTGAGTTACGAGCTCCGGGTGCAGCATGCATCATTGTTTGACGCGCCTTCTCCTTTGTGCAGCTGCGGAGACACCAACAACAAGCCCGGTGTGTGAAAGATCGAAGCGCACCCAACCAGGAGTAAAAATAGTGCTGCGGGTAAGCCTGGGGTAAGGGTGCCTGGATCTCAAATAGGCTCGAAAGTATAGTCCAAATAAAATGGTGAAAACCACTTGGCCACTGAAATCTCTTTGTTGATTTTATAACATGCACATTTTCTTTTTTACATTTAATTTAAAGATTTTCAAGAGAATGCACAAGATACATAGGGACTTTTACGATCAGTTATTACCTATTTCCACTGATACATTGCCAGATTTTTTTTTTCAAAAAAATGGATTTCCTCCAGATTTCAGGGAACAAAAGCTCTGAATTTTCCCATTGTTTCCTTCCCCATAGAATCAGGGAAGATGTGTGACGACGACACCCGTGCCTCCACATGCACACTGCATGCTGTGCTGAGGTACTGAAGTGATTGAACACGTATCTCGTGTCGCGATTGGCGGCAGGCAGGCAAAGAAACAAAGGCCAAGCGACTTGGATTGTTTTTTTGTTTCTAAAGGAATTCATTCACAGGATGTGGGCGTCGCCGGCAAGGCCAGCATTTATTGCCCGTCCCTAATCGCTCTCGAGGAGGTGACGGTGAGCCGTCGTGTTAAATACAACCGAGGGGCTCGCTAGGCCATTTCAGAGGGCAGTTGAGAGTCAACCACATTGCTGTGGGTCTGGAGTCACATGTAGGCCAGACCTGTAGGTACTGCTGTGAGGACGATATTCTTTATACTACAGATGTCAGTCTTTCACTCCGAGTTGGTGACAGAGCAGAGACAGTCGCTCACTGCCACAGATACCACACTGATTCTCCCCTGCAGACTGAGATCATCAATCAAAGGCTGACTCAAGCCACGCACCAAGGCATTGATTACTAAAAGCAAGACCACCACTGTTCCCCTGCGCACAATCGCCCAAAAATGTTAATATCCCACCATCACAGTGGCAGGTAAGTGTCACAACAACAAACAACTATTCTTTAATTTTACTTTTAATTTTTGTTAAACTATCTCGGGGTTAAGTGAGTCTGATGGTGAGCCCCACAAAAGTGGTGTCCATGAGATTCAACTGCACATGTCTTGTCCCACTCACCCATCACCCCCGTGGCCGATGACCTACATCGGATCCCGCTCCTTCAATGTCTCACGTTTAACATTTTCACCCTCATATTCTTTCATGGCTTCGCCCCCTCCCTGTCTCTGCATTCAGATCCAGCCCCACAACCATCTGAGAACTCTGTATTCCTTGAACTTTGGCCTCTTATGTATCCCTTCCTCCCTTCGCTCCACCATTGCCGGCCGTGCCTTTAACCTCCCAGGCACCAAGCTCTGTCATTCCCTCCCTAAGCCTCTCCATCTCGCCACCTCCCTGTCCTTTAAAATCTTCATTAAAACCCACTGAGCTTTTGGTCATCCCTTCTAATCTTTAGCTCGGGTGTTGATTTTTTGTCCGATTATGTTAAAGGCGCTGTATAAATGCAAGTTATTGTTGGCATTGAGCATGACTGTACAGCTTTTAAGCTCCTAGCTAGTTTTCTTGGGTTTTAGTGATTTTCAAAATAAAAACTGATATTCTCGGGATGTACCTGGGCTTTTTGAGGTCCAATTTTTGCCCCACTGATTCTCTCCCATTTTTCGCACTAAAACTAAAACCTGAATCCCACCCCCTAAGTAAAAGGTTTTAAAATTGTCAATAAAAACTGACTTTAACGGTGCTTACAAATGCAGCAAAAGCAGAGGAAGTAGTTAAAGCGGTTTAGATATAAAACAACTTGTTATTGAGAAGAGACACCACCATCGCATGTGCTGAAGGGATGTTGCGGAAACGTCTGCCGGCCAATATAACAGATCAGAAGTCACTTCGGGCGACTGATCTCGGGGAACTCCCAGTCTTCCCACATAAACTGCCTTTTGGCAGCACAAACCAAAAGTACCATTATATGTGGAGATTGCTGAGGCTTAGTCTAAACATTGACAGATTGTTTTGATATGAACGGGCATGCGAGGGTCCAACTGTTTCTGTTATCTGGTTCTATAAATAACAACAACTGGATCAAGTCATCATCATAGGCAGTCCCTCGGAATCGAGGAAGACTTGCTTCCACTCTTAGCATGAGTTCTTAGGTGGCTGAACAGTCCAATACAAGAACCACAGTCTCTGTCACAGGTGGAACAGATAGTCGTTGAGGGAAAGGGTGGGTGGGACTGGTTTGCTGCACGCTCCTTCCGCTGCCTGCGCTTGATTTCTGCATGCTTTTGGCGACGATACTCGAGGAGCTCAGCGCCCTCCCGGATGCTCTTCCTCCACTTAGGGCGGTCTATGGCCAGGGACTCCCAGGTGTCAGTGGGGATGTCGCACTTTATCAGGGAGGCTTTGAGGGTGTCCTTGTAACGTTTCCTCTGTCCACCTTTGGCTTGTTTGCCGTGGACGAGTTCCGAGTAGAGCGCTTGCTTTGGGAGTCTCGTGTCTGTGCCGCAATGGTGAACAACCATCGCTCGAGGTGACTGGGTGTAACCGGGCGAAATGTTGGCAACATCTCAGTGTTCGGCAAGTCAGGGCTGCTGTCGGTATCAGCACTGTCATATAAAGGGGCGAAAATCATTGCTAATTATTACCACTGACCTGACCAAGTTGCTAAAATGAACGCTGGCCGCACTCCCGAACAAATTATATTTAGTTGCCGCCACGCTTAATCTCAAATTGAAACGAAGGACCCTTTTGTCTCAGTACAATCAGCTCAGCATCATGTAGTCATGCTCCAGTGCAACCTACATTAACCGCTGCCTGCATTAATCTTGCCGGGAGGCAAGGATTCTAAAACCCGAGCAACTCCAGTCTGCACACCTTCCTCAGGGAAATCAGCAGCTGTGTAAGTAGTAATTCCTTGTCCTGATTACAATGCCGGAAATTAGTTTGGATTCAGATCAGTCTGACGCTCCGCGCTTTTGCTATACTTACACTTCAATGGGCAGGCATCAAACTATCTTAATTACAGACGAGCACAGTTACACTCGCGACGTACAACATTCCATCACGCACTTTTCTCATCGCCTCAGGACTCGCATAACTTCTGATACGTAACGCAGTAGAGAAACAAACCTCCATATTTAAAAATTATATGAAAATATTGCTGCAATTTGACTGGGGTAAAAAGCCTGTATCGAATATATCCCCTTGCTGAGACCATTTATTAATTGCTGCCACAGAATCAGATAAACGTAATACCACAGCTACACCATTCTCGTCTCCCTGTTCGCAGGTCCATTGTGACCCTCCATTCCCTCTCACACAGGAGCGAGCTCACACTCCCCCAGATCACGGGGTACTGAGCAGCCTGTTGCCTCCCAGGTGCCGCGTTCAGCGGCGGGGGGAGAAGATTCTGACAAGGGATGATAAGCAGCCTGAAGCCATGGTCCCTGTTGGAACCAGTGACAAAGCTAAGGACAGGGTGGCAGCAGGGCGGATTAACCAGGGGGAGGATTAACCAGAGGGCCGATTAACCAGGGGGACTGATTAACCAGGGGGTGGATTAACCAGGGGAGCAATTAACCACGGGGTGGATTAACCACGGGGGTGGATTAACCACATGGCCGATTAACCAGGGGGTGGATTAACCACATGGCCGATTAACCAGGGGGTGGATTAACCACATGGCTGATTAACCAACCAGGGGGTGATTAACCAGGGGGTGGATTAACCACGGGGCAATTAACCACGGGGCGGATGGGGCTGCATGTAATGTAATGAACATGATGTAAAGAGCGTGATGTAATGAACGTGAACAAATATAACTACAGGCCCATGTAGATCAGTTTGCCTCAGGCCCATCAGGTCCTTAATCCGGCCCTGGGTGGCAGCTTTGCAAAGGGAGTTCGAGGATTAAACAGCAGGATTTCCAGGGATAGTAGGCAATTTGTAAAGGACGAGTAGCGCTTGATTAACTTCTCTGAATTTATTGAGGAAATCACAGCGATAAACAAAGGGAATGCAGTGGGCGTTCCAAATACGGATTTTGAGAAGGAACCGGATCAGATGGCACAAAAGAATTGTTACAAACATGACTGCACGTGGTATTAAAGGAAGTGTAGTAACATGGATAGCGGAATGCCCAGAGAACAGAAAGCAAAAGATAGGGGGGTCACGGATGTTTTTCATTTCTATAAATGATTTGGGAATAGGTACAAGAGCAATAATAATATCAAGTTTGCAGAAGAGCGCAGTTCGACCCGGTGACTGGTGTGAAAACACTGATGACTCAATGGGTGGGATGGCCTGATTTTCTGCTGTAACATTCTCTGGGGCATGTCGTCCTCTGCCTGAAGTGCCATATGGCCTGGGTGCTGGGGTGCCAGGCAGAGGAAATTGTGGCAGAGTCCCGTGATGCCAGCTCTCGGCTTCCTTTGTGCTTGGCGCACACATTTTCAGGGGCCTCCCCAGTGGGAGCGATGCAACCTGTCCTCATAATTGAATTCTTTCAGGCCCCGGTATCAGATTGTGGTGAATCTGCACTGCAGCCCTTGTCCAAGGCTGTAGACTGCAGGAAGATATCAATGAACTGGTCAGGTGGGCAGAACAGTAGCAAATGGAATTCAATCTAGAGAAGTGTGAGGTAATGCATTTGGGGAGGGCTAACAAGGCAAGGGAATACACATAAAATGGTCGGACATTGAGAAGTGTAGAGGTCACCACATTACAGGAAAGATGTGATTGCACTGGAGAGGGTTACAGAGGAGATTTACCAGGATGTTGCCTGGACTGGAGAATTTTAGCTATGAGGAAAGATTGGATGGGCTGGGTTTGTTTTCTTTGGAACAGAGGAGGCTGAGGGGAGACCTTATTGAGGTGTCTAAAATTATAAAGGGCCTAGATAGAGTGGATAGGAAGGAGCTGTTTCCCTTAGCAGAGGGGTCAACAAACAGGGGGCATAGATTTAAAGTGATTGGTAGGAGGTTTAGAGAGAATTTGAGGGGGGCATTCTTTCACCTAGAGGGTGGTGGGGGTCTGGAACTCACTGCCTGAAAGGTAGAGGCAGAAACCCTCATCACATTTAAGAAATACTTGGATGTGCACCTGAAGTGCGGTAACCTACAGGGCTACGGATCAAGCGCTGGAAAGTGGGATTAGGCTGCACGGACATGATGGGCCGAAATGGCCTCCTTCCATGCTGTAAATTTCTACGGCTAATAAATCTCCCCTGAGATGTGCTGCCCAAAACTGAACGCAGTGCTCCAGACTGGGCCCGGCCAAGGCTCTATACAACTCAAGCATCACCTCCTCACTTTTATTGTTCCAACCCTCTCGCGATAAAGGCCAACATTCGATCTGAAAAGGAGCCTCCATCAGCATCCTGCCACTTACAGTAAGTTTTGAACTTTTTATCTCAGGACGGCGGCCGGAGGCCATTTTGCTGCTGTCTCTACTGGACGCAGAACCTGTCGGCGATTTTCAGTGGTGCACGGGCCTGGATGGCCCACAGGCCTGGATGGCCCACAGTGTTGTTCATTCCCAGACAGTATTCCCATCTGCTGCTCATTTTCAGAGCAGTATTCGTGCTTGGTACTCATTCCCAGAGTGTATTCCCATCTGGTACACATACCCAGGCAGTATTCCCATCTGCTGCTCATCCAGCTCATTCACACGAGTTAAACACAGAAAGCCAACCAGGTTCAGCTAAGATCAGGCCAAGGTGCGTACCAGCCTCCTCTAGTGCCGGGGGAGGAAAGTCAGCCCCCGATTGTCCTGTACAGACCCTCAACACTCTCCTCTTCCTGTCCTATATGGACTCCCATCAGCCTTCTGTTGCTGCGATGGGAGATGGCTCCTTTCGATGGTTGTTTTTTTTAGAAATAAATCAGTTAAAAAACACACTACAAATTATCAACAGGATTTGTTTTGCACCTACCTGTAACAGAGTCTGTGGAGATTTGATTGAAGACCATCAGATAGGCCATTGCGGGGAAGGGGGGGATTGCGGGGAAGGGGGGGGGGAGCGGGGGGAAGGAAGGGAGGGAAGAGAGATAAGAGTAGGTTAACACAGTCACCTGATTTAATTGGGAACATTTATCCTGCAATGAGACGTGATCAGGTTAATTAGACCCTTGTGACATGCCCACTTACATTTTTGCCTGAATGAAGTATTCAAACCACAAGCAAGCGGAGAATTCCACTGCCAATGCAGCATTGGTGCAATGTGGGTTTGCTTCGCACTGCTGCAGCAGTTACAAAATAAATGTAGCCTGAATCCATTGTCCGTATCTAACCTTTTATTTTATTTGTTCTGGGATGTGGGTGTCGCTGGCCAGGCCGACATTTATTGTCCATCCCTAATTGCCCTTGAGAAGGTGGCGGTGAGCCGCCTTCTTGAACCGTTGCAGTCCGTGAGGTGAAGGTACTCCCACACAGTGCTGTTAGGGAGGGAGTTCTTGGATTTTGACCCCGCGACGATGAAGTAACGACGATTATATTTCCAAGTCAGGATGGTGTGTGACTTGGAGGGGAACTTGCAGGTGATGGTGTTCCCATGCGCCTGCTGCCCTTGTCCTTCTCGGTGGTAGAGCTCGCGTCACAAGACTGAGAGTCCTGAACTTCCCTGGAGTAGGGAATCTCATTTCGGAGCAAGGTTGGGCCTTGACACCTGATTTACACTCCGAGTCAGCGTGACGTGGCCTCGATTTCACCGCAATCCTACACTCGCGGAGTGTGAACGCACCATTGCACCCCCTTTAAATGGCAGATCTGGATCAGCAACAAGCTTTCTTGTCAGGGTGAGCCGGCTCTACAAGGGTGTGCAGCGCAATCCTGCTCACGGGTAGTGGCAACAACCTCCCAAATCTGCAGCCCAAGCATGGCGGCTGGTGTTGGCAGTGGTGGTGCTGGTGTTGGTGTTTGCCACCAGCAATTCTGCTGCCTCGGGCGGTAACCCCATCTGCAGCACGGCCACTGGGGTTGACCTACTACCGGCTGTGACAAGCAGTGCCAGTATCTCCGGCGCCGTTAGCTTCACACGGCCAATTTTACCCGTCGGTACTGCCGGCGGGGCATCTCGCCTGTTGGCCACGTACATCAGGAAATGGTGACGCACTGTCCATCCATTAATGGGCTTCTCCCCACCAGCGGCACCTAACATCAGCCCCGATGCGCCTCATGAAATTTAGTCGTGACCTGTGGTCTCTTTTCTGCTTTTATTCACAAGGGGCCGTTAATTGTAATTTATTAGATTCAGCTATAAGACTATAGAACACTGCAGTATTGCTTTAGTCAAAATGGATTCTCTGCAGTGCAGGGTCATTAGAACCATTAACCAACAGCTTCAGCACCATCTGAGCCAGACGGTGATCTCATTTTCCATTCTGCTATTTAAATCAATAACTTCTGTAAGTAAGGACTAATTAACCCATATAATGCTGCCTCCCTGGGGAGTACTTTGATTTCCACTGGCCTGCGCTTCCATTGTACAAGCCTATTAACAAATGTTTCCATCCAACTTGTTCCATTGGTTTCCCTGGTATGGACTCGTTCCGTGACAAACGTCACCACGAGCAAACTTCCCTCTAATTGCACCGTACCAGTGTCGGGCAGGAGAAGACCTTCAGCCTATCTGGCCCACCTAGCCACAGTACTCTCTTGATGCACTTCCAACAACCCTGAATCCCATTGGTTGACAGGAACCTGTCTAATTCCTTCTTGAAACCCATTAAGGCTCCTTGTTCCACTACCATCATTGTAAACTCTCTTTGGGCAGTGATTCTGAAGTTACTTATCAGGGCGCTCTCTCTCATTGGTGACAGAGCCTTCAGCCATCTCAGCCTTAAATCCCTGGCTACATCTCTCCCTTCCTCAGAGATTCCCTCCAAACCTAGCACCGTAACCCTGTGTTCAGCTCTCCTATTACTGCTCACCATCTGCCTCTCCTCTCGGACGTACTTGGGGAGGAGATTGTATATGCACTGGATAAATATATCCCATTATTGTCATTGAGGCTACCAACATCGCCAGCTCTCTTTCAACTTAATCTTCAGCTGGTTCTGCACCATCCACAATATGGGCCAGGATTTTGCCAGTGCTCAGAGGGTGGATTCAGAGACGGGTCCGCTGTCAAAATCAGCGGGGCAGTGTCCTGCTCTGAACCTGCCTCCATGCCAGTTTTCCAAGTCCCCGGTCTGTCGCGTTTTACAGACCCAGCTCTATTGAGATAGTTAAGAGGGTCTTTAAAGGTAGTTGAACAGCATATTACCATCCACTAACCATTTTTCCAGCTTTTTGACAACTTTCATGGTGCTAAGGGATAACGTCAGGTAAATATGTCGAGTTTTCAGTGATTAATCATTGCTCTGAATAGGTGACAGCTGAAAAAGTGGTACAAAAGCTACCATTTCACAGCTGTTCACGTTCCAATCAGCTAGAGCCTTCAGGATTTGGAATACATCTTTGAGCTTTATGCAGTTTGGAAGTGTTTGGAGTAAACTCTCTCGGCACGGTCACCTCCTTGGAACAACCTCACCATCATCATCATCGTATTTCACCATTGACAGATCGCTGCTGTCATCTCAACTTCATCTATTCCATCAGCATCGGTGCCCTTGAAAACATCTTACCTTGCTCCTCAGAATCTGACCACGATCAGCCCCAACACCAACATCACCAGGCACACCAGCAGCACCAACAACAGCAACCTTCTCCGCAATCACTGATGCTGCACAGGACACAGGGCATCAGCACATTGCTGCCCGGGAGGCCAGGGATGGCCTCACCATGACCAGATTTACTTCACTTGACGCTGCACACCCTGGCTGCTACATGATGCGCCAGGTTGGCACCAACTCACACCAACACCATAAAGCATCCCTACAATGCTCAAGTCATTCCTTTCACACTCATCACCATTGATGGGGGTACTGTTATGTTTCACCATTCACTGTAAGTCACTAAGCCACTTCCAAAAGAGCACACAAATCTGTTCAAATAGGAAAAGTGTTGAAAATAAAGATTTCAATGTTTGACAACACATTAACAGAAACTTGACATGAACATTGGCTAAAAGACCCAAGTGCCTAACTTTGTGTGTTGTTAGTTGGTATGATGGGACAAGGATGAGGGTAAGTGTGAGGGGTAGCTAGTGAGATGGGGATGTGATAATGTAGATAGAGAGAGGGATGGGTGGAGGTGCAAGGTAAGTTGGCAGGAGTAAGGATGTGCAGGTGTAGGGTAGGGAAGGCAGAGTGATGGGGATGTGATGAGTGGCACAGCAGGATGAGGTTGAGTGTGGCTTTGCAGTAACGTTTCGTGATCTACTGAGATAATTGAAAGGTTTGTGCCACTGCAGCCAGGTCCTCCTGACCACATCCCTGCTTTTGACCTCCTGGAGAGGTCTCTTCCGCCCATTGGAAGGCAAGAGAACCTCCCTGCGTGCTTTGACTCCCTCCATAAGCATCTGGAGGGGGTCATGGGAGAGCCTGGGTGCAGCCGTGCCCCTTGTCAGGGTTTGCTCCTCAATGCTGCAGGACAAGAATTGTCAAAATAAAGTTGGCCATGATCCCTTTAAGGAAACCGGCTGATGATACATCATCAAATGGCGTCATGAGACCCTCTTCCTTTTAATTGGCCAGGAACCTCGCAAGGCGGGCTTAACAGGACCAATCAGGGGAAAGTCGTGGGAGAAACCCTCATGGAGAAAGCAGCAGGATTGGAACCTGATATCTGCCGCCTGTCTCCCAACCCGGCAGGAAAAATTGCAGCCTCTGTTTCCCACTTTCCCTTCCATTGCCGTGTATGTCGATCACATGAGTGACACTGTGCCCCATCCACCTCTTTGGAAACCTCGATTGTGTTATGAGCTCAGGATGTCCCTTAGCGCTTTACAGCCAATGAAGTATTTTTTTGGAGTAGGAAACGTGGCAGCCAATTGGCGCACAGCAAGCTCCCACAAACAGCAATGTGACAATGACCAGATAATCTGTTTTAGTGATGCTGATTGAGGGATAACTCCCCTGCTCTTCTTCAAATAGTGCCATGGGATCTTTTACATCCACCTGAGAGAGCAAATGGGGCCTTGGTTTAACGTCTCATCTGAAAGACCACACCTCCAACCGTGCAGCACTTCCTCTGCACTACACTGCATGTACATGCATGTGTACAGATACACATGCCACTGACACCGAGACACATGCGCACCATTGAGACATGCTCACACACATGCGTGCACACAGAAACATGCACACATCTCACACATGCACACACACACATTATATCTGCTATTGCTTTTCAGTCGGGTCACAGCCATCTGAATGGGTTACTCCTCTTGATTTGTCCCCACGCTCAGAAACATGAGGCAGAATCTATTCAAGTGTGTTTTTTTTAAATGGGAAATGGAATGGCTGACCATCTGGCAGAGGGAAGGCAGCCGTGCTGAGCGCCTCATTACAGACTGAGCGAAGGACAGAAATTCAGCCAGATGTGTATTCAGGGCTGAGTTAAAGAGTTCTGTGGAATTTTTCTTTGATCTGATCTCTCTTTGTGTGCCTTCATTCTAGTTGCATGGATATCAGGTTAACTGGGCAATTAAACAGTGCAGTCTGCTGTTAACTATTTCACTACCAACAACGAGCTTAGCAATTCTGATGAGCTTACAACTTACGTGGGATTTACATGGAGATAGCTTTGCAACTTGTGCGATCCACCAACTATCTTTTTATATCAGCAGCAAAAGGGAGGTACACACACCCAAGACATACCCACACACCCAACACAGACACACACACACCCCGACACAGACACACACACACCCCGACACAGACACACCCGACACACACACACACCCACCCGACACACACACACACGACACACACACACCCCAACACAGACACACACCCATCCGACACACACACACCCGACACACACACCCACCCCGACACACACACACGACACACGCACACATGCACACACTCCCGGCACGCGTACACACCCGGCAGCACCAGAATGGGGTACTGAAGTTGAATGTTCAGCCATGAACTCATTGAATGGCGGTGCAGGCTAGAAGGGCCGAATGGCCTACTCCTGCACCTATTTTCTATGTTTCTATGTTTCTATGAATATCTACCCTTTGAATATATTGGGTGGAAGCCCTTTGGTTAGTGGATGGTCTGAACCTACAATATTAACCTGTCCTCTTTTTTCTTTTCACAGACTGTCGGGACCCACTGTGTATTTCCAGCATGGTCTGGTTTTATTATTTGTTTTGCATACCAGATAAAATGGTAAATGACAGTGTCACTGTCCTGGGCTGTCAGTTATGTTGAAACCATGTCGCTCTCTCTGGGCGAGGTAGCTGGTGGGGCCCACAGATTTACCAACAGGAGACGCTAGCTGCATTTTTTTCTCTTGGTTGGGAGGGAAACGGTCAACAATTTCTGGGCCTCGTGCAGATTAAACAAGCTGCATGCCCGAGGTTGCCCGATCTGGCTGGATGTATTCCTGGAGGTTTCATCACGTGACCTCCTCCCTCAAACTGCCCCGCCCTCACTCTCTCCCCATGGTCGCCCAGCACGTCCATTCTCACGGGACAACACCTTCCCATGGCCATACGGAAAGCGAAAGTACTCTTCTTTATCCGATTGGACGGTTCTTGACTGACTGTCGAACAACCTTTACTTTTCCATCGCCAACATTTTTGTAACTAATAACCTAAAGCATTGAAATAATGTTTTTTTTTAAAGATGCCCCTATTATTTATCGCCTGGGCTGCTCACTGCAGTGGCCTGCAGATTAATCTTGCAAATTCCTGGAGACTCCAGGACAGTCCTGGAGGGCTGGGGACCCATGCCCATCTCACGGGCTGAGACCCATGCCCATCTCACGGGCTGGGGACACTTGCCCACCTCATGGGTTGGGGGCCCTTGCCCACCTCATTGGTTGGGACCCTTGCCCATATCACGGGCTGGGGACCCTTGCCCATCTCACGGGTTGGGGACCCATGCCCACCTCACAGGTTGGCACCCTTGCCCATCTCACGGGTTGGCACCCTTGCCCACCTCACTGATTGGGACCTTTGCCCATCTCATGGGTTGGGGACCCTTGCCCATCCCACGGGCTGGGGACCCTTGCCCACCGCATGGGTTGGGGACCCTTGTCCACCTCACTGGTTGGGACCCTTGCCCATCCCACGGGTTGGGACCCTTGCCCATCCCACGGGTTGGGACCCTTGCCCATCTCACGGGTTGGGGACCCTTGCCCACCTCATGGGTTGGGGACCCTTGCCCACCTCACGGGTTGGGACTCTTGCCCATCCCATGGGTTGGGGACCCTTGCCCATCTCACGGGCTGGGGACCCTTGCACACCGTGCCAGCAGTGATATGCCAACCTCTTTCACCATTAAAACCGATTTTAAAGTATCAGATTCTTTAAATTGCAGCCCTGCAGGTGGCTGTGACCTTTCTATAGACATCACAGTTGCCTGCTGCGTCTCTGTAGGGAATTGGGGAAATGCAATAATTTAAATAAAATAAATTACCGATGAGGCTTTTTTCCCTCAATTATTTTGTGCTTTGGTGCCTGTGCAAAGTGATTCAGATCCGATGCTGAAACGCTGAAGCAACAATGTGCTGATTCATTTGCTGCCTGTCTGATACACCGACCTCGTCTAGGCACTGTGACAACGCCGGGCTCTGTCTGTTCCCACCTGGTGCCCGGGATTTTCTACCATGTCCGCAAGCATCGGTCAGTCGTCATCTCATGAATCATAACTTCCCCATTCCGGGACTTTAAACTACGAAGCTCCACAAACTGAACCCCCCCCCCAATTTTGTACACAGTAAATTCCAACTTTCAATCCTGCCGCAGTGAGCAGTTGCTGAGCGGAAGCCACTCCCCACAGAATTGGGGGCAAAAAATCATAGAACCAACAATTCCCCGACAACAGAACCAACAGACCATTAAAACCAGGCCTACCAAGTCTGTTGCATTTGCCTGAAAACTCACATATGAAATCACAGTCTTCTCCCGTTCTACCTCAGGCTTACAATCTCAACCTGTGCGGAGATTGCAAATGCAGTTCAATGCAGAGGGTGAAGTACATTTTGGGATAATGAGTAGTGAAAGGAACTATACCCTGATTGGTGAGGTTCTCAACAGATTTGAGGAATAGAGAGATCTCGGGTGTAAAGTACAAAAGGGCATAAAAAGGCAAATGGGATTGTGAGCTGTACAGTCGGTATTTTCTCCTAAAAACAGGTAGGTATGGAGCGTGGGGGCAGTTACATTGTTAAAAATGGGATTCCTGACCCTGATCCCGGCTCCAACCCGCCCACTTCCGGTTTTGCAGTTCCAGGAGGCGCTACCTCAATTAAATATTGTCGTGAGGCTGCCTCTATTTTGTGTTTAACTGCCTGTGGACGGGTTTCATACAATTCGTGAATCCCAGTAGTTAAAGCGAGGCGGGGACTGTTGGATCCAGGATGCAAGTGGCTTTATACCTACCTGCTGGAGTTAGGATCCCTACTTAACCCACCCCCCCGTGAACAGAGACCCCTCACAATGCTCCCACCACCCCTCAATAATGGTGGGGCCAGCCATGATCCTCTCTTCCCCCTGCCAATCCCCAGCCAACAGCATTCCCATGATCCCTGGCGGATGCCGACGCCCCCCCCGCCTGCACCCCGACCGATCCTCTCCCCCTTCCCCTAATGGTGATGGTGAGGCCAGCCACGATCCTCCGCTGACCGGCCTGATCCTCTCTCCCTCGTGCCGATCCCTGGCCGACTGCACCCCTACAATCCCCAGACAATGCTCCCCACGATCCCCAGCTGACACTCCCCACTCCAACCGATCTTCTAAACCCCCAGCCCCCCCCGCCCCATCCCGCACCGGCCCCTCGTTACTGAGGCCTACCTGCCCACAGCCAGCAGCCCTCACATTCAAATCAGGCCCCGCCGTTAAAGCCTGTGGGAAGTCCGGCCTACCGGGTTTTCCTGCCCACCTCGAAGGCCCTGCTCCCAACCCGCCTCCCCTGAGAAAATTCCAGCCACAATAGTGAATATAAACAAGTGAGTGATGTTGAATTTATACAAGACAATGGTTAGGCAACATTTGGAGTTTTGCACGCAATTCTGATCATCCCATTATAGGGAGGATATTGGAGCCATAGAAAGGGTACAACAAAGATTGGAATATCAGGAATGAGGCGCATTGCTGTGAAGAAATCTTAAAAGAAACTGAGGCTTTCTTTCACCTGAACAGAGAATGTTAAGGGAGGAAGGAAGGAATCTAGTAGAGGTTTTCAACATAATGAAAACATTTCAATGAGGTAAACAGTAAAAGATCGTTTCCACGATTTGGCAAGTCGTTAGCAACGGAGTATAAACTTGGGATTAGCACAAAAATACAGAAAGGGGGAGTAAGAAGAAATATTTTCACACGGGGTTATTAGAATATAGAATTCTTATTGGAGTCCATTATTAAGGAAGCAGTAGCAGGACATTTGGAAAAGCAAAATTCGGTCAGGCAGAGTCAGCATGGATTTATGAAGGGGAAGTCACGTTTGACAAATTTGCTGGAGTTCTTCGAGGATGTAACGAACAGGGTGGATAAAGGGGAGCCAGTGGATGTGGTCTATTTGGACTTCCAGAAGGCATTTGACAAGGTGCCACATAAAAGGTTACTGCACAAGATAAAAGTTCACGGGGTTGGGGGTAATATATTGGCATGGATAGAGGATTGGCTAACTAACAGAGAACAGAGAGTCGGGATAAATGGTTCATTTTCTGGTTGACAACCAGTAACTAGTGGGGTGCCGCAGGGATCAGTGCTGGGACCCCAACTATTTATAATCTATATTAACGGCTTGGAAGAAGGGACTGAGTGTAACATAGCCAAGTTTGCTGACGATACAAAGATGGGAGGAAAAGCAATGTGTGAGGAGGACACAAAAATCTGCAAAATAACATAGACAGGCTAATTGAGTGGGCAACAATTTGGCAGATAGAGTATAATGTTGAAAAGTGTGAAGTCATGCACTTTGGCAGAAAAAAATCAAAGAGCAAGTTATTATTTAAATAGAGAAAGATTGCAAAGTGCCGCAGTACAGCAGGACCTGGGTGTACTTGTGCATGAAACGCAAAAGGATAGTATGCAGGTACAGCAAGTGATCAGGAAGACCAATGGTATCTTGGCCTTTATTACAAAGGAGATGGAGTATAAAAGCAGGGAAGTCTTGCTACAGCTATATAAGGTATTGATAAGGCCATACCTGGAATACTGCGTGCAGTTTTGGTTTCCATATTTACGAAAGGATATACTTGCTTTGGAGGCTGTTCAGAGAAGGTTCACCAGGTTGATTCCAGGGATGAGGGGGTTGACTTATGAGGAAAGGTTGAGTAGGTTGGGCCTCTACTCATTGGAATTCAGAAGAATGAGAGGTGATCTTATCGAAACATATAAGATTATGAGGGGGCTTGACAAGGTGGATGCAAAGAAGATGTTTCCACTGATAAGAGAGACTAGAACTAGAGGGCATGATCTTAGAATTAAGGGGCCTCCCATTTAAAACAGAGATGAGGAGAAATTTCTTCTCTCAGAGGGTTGTAAATCTGTGGAATTCACTGCCTCAGAGAGCTGTGGAAGCTGGGACATTGAATAAATTTAAGACAGAAAAAGACGGTTTCTTAAACGATAAGGGGATAAGGGGTCATGGGGAGCGGGCGGGGAAGTGGAGCTGAGTCCATGATCAGATCAGTCATGATCTTATTGAATGGCGGAGCAGGCTCGAGGGGCCGTATGGCCTACTCCTGTTCCTATTTCTTATGTTCTTATGTTTAGCACGGGTGGCTATTGAGGCAGAGCGCATAAAATAATTTCACATGGAATTGGATAAGCATTTGAAAGTGAGGAATATAGAAGGGGAAAGGACAGGGATATAGGGTAGTTTAGAGCTCGTACTGGGACAGGTGCGATGGGTTGAGTGGCTTCATCCTGTGCAAACAATGCTATGATTCACACCTCCCGATATGATAAATGCACAATTTATTTTGTTTAAATCCCACAGTTATGTAACATATAACGGTTTCTATTTAAAAGCTAAAGTGCAATTAGCCCTTGGCTCTCTGATCACCCGGCTCATTATGGAGTGGTTCGTTAGTTCCACCGCCTGCAGCTGAACGCAGTGTGGGGGAGGGGAGCAGTCAGCAGGGAAACACGTTTCACACAACCTCCCACCAATGTGGTGTTTCAAAATATTTCAGTTTTGTGACATTGGTAATTGTGAGGTGGTAATTTTTTTTAAGCCATAATGTAACGTGGTGAGCTCGGCTTTATAGGTTTACTTCATTATACCGGCCGAGAAATGCGAGGGTGCCGTACCTGGTTTTTGGGCACTAGACTGGCATCTAAGCCTCCAATTGGTCGGGCAGGAAACGCGCGCTCATCACGGGCAGGAAATGTGCCTCCCGCCATATTGGTAAAGATAAAGAAAAAGGCGTTGTGGACATTTCTGTGAATTAAAGATGTTCTATAACCTCATGTTATTGTGATTGGTGAAACGAGTGACAATGGCTTTGGTTTTCCCAATGTTTAACCGGTGGAAATTGCAAAATATCCAAGACTGGATGTCACCACAGAGGCAGTTGAGGCGGGTCGAGGCTGGTGGTGGAGAGGTAGGACTAGAGAGGTCGTCAGTCCACATGGGGAAGCTCAACACATGGCTGCAGATGATGTCGCCAAGGGGCAGCATGTGGATGAAGAAGAGGGGGCCAAAGATAGACCCGTGAGGGTCTGCAGGGATAACAGTGCGGGGAGGAGGGGATATGAAGAGAAGCCATTGCTGGAGATGCTCTGGCTACGATTGACTAGGGAAGAGTGGAGCCAAGTGAGGGCAGGCCCTTCGAGCTGGACAATGGAGGAGAGATGTTGGAGAAGGATGGTGTGGTCGACCATTTCAGATAGGACATCACTGGAACAGTCACAGAAGATGTAATTTGTGTGCTGCAGCATGAGTCGAGCCGGGATTAATGGGTTCAATTACCTTTTCAAGTTCCTTTATGCTTACGTTATACAGCAGGACAGTATCATGATACCAGTTGGTTTGGAGCAGTAAAAAGAATCAGAACAAAAGGCAGGCGCTGTAACACTCAGAAACTCTCCTGCAGCCTGTATGTCTCTGTAAACCACCTGAATGTTGTTCCTGTGGTGTAGGATGTTATCCGAACCCTTTGAATCTGTCAATGCCTCTAACACTCTCCGAGACACTTGCTGTTCTCCATCCTATCTGAGCGCAGATGGCTAATGAGAGATCAAACATTGCCTGGGACTTACCCGCTGCTGTATCAGTGCATGCTTATGCTCCATTTCCCGTTTCTCCACCGCTGAGTCAATCACAAGCTGGTCCAGCTGAGTGGGGCACAAAGCAGATCGGTTAGTCTGTACACACAGCAGATTCAAAGATTTCTTCAGTACGGAAAATCACAGCAGCTTTGTCCTAAATATCTATCGAAAATCCAAAGCAAAATTAAAATGACAGGATTATGAACACATTTTGAATCATTCCTCGCATTTAAAGAAGGCTGTTTTACACTTTGAGAGAGGAATTTCACCTTCCAAAACCAGTACTGGATTGATTTGCATTACAATTACTCTGCTTCTGAGCATTTCTTTAGTGATATTTAACATCACATACAGCCAGCTCTGTTCTGGAATGGTTATACCTGTACGACAGAAATTGTGTCCCATTTGGAGGCAGCAAAGGTGATTGAGTATTGCAGGATTTAACTACACATTTCCCCATATATCTGTGGGAATCGTCCAATTCTTTTACGTGATCGTGATGTAGTAAAGCAAACACCGTATTGCTTGAATTCCCCCAAATTCCTCATTTATCTGAATTTCTTTCTTCTTTAAGCTAGTTATCGGTGGGCGGTGATAATCTCCCATTCTAAAGCCTCAGCGTTTCACGTTGACAACCGACACTCTGGGTGTGGTCCGCAAGTCAGCACAGTGCCGGTCCCTCCACCAGAACCACTCCTACCGCAAATCCGGTGGTCCTGGCCCCTGCCGAGTGTCGGTGGGACCTTCCGGCGAGAGCAGTGGAAGGAGGCACTGGCATTCATTCCCGCAGCAGGACTTGGGCAGGAGCAGCCCTGAAGGGAGATGGGAGGGAGAGTGGGCAGTCATGAAGGGGGAAAGGAAAGGGAAGGGGGGAGCGAAAGGGATGGTAATAAGGGGGGTAGCAAAAGAATGGCAACAAATGGCAGGGGGACAGGAAAGGGAAACGCAAGGGGGAGTTGTGCTTGGAGGAGGGGCGTGGGAGAGGGGAGAGGGGAGAAGCGAGTGGTGTTTTGGAGTGGGGAAGGAAGGAGAGTACCTGCATTAACTGAGAGAAAGAAAGACATGCATTTATATAGCGCCTTTCACAACTTCAGGACGTCCGAAAGCGCTTTACAGCTAATGAAGTATGGGAACGGTAGCATAGTGGTTATGTTACTGGACTAGTAATCCAGAGTTCTGAAATAATGATCCGATACTTAAGTTTAAATCCCACCATGGCAGCTGTGGAATTTATATTCAATTAAAAATAAATCTGGAATAAAAAGCTAGTATCAGTAATGGTGATCTTGTAACCACCGGATTGTCGTAAAAGCCCATCTGGTTCACTAATGTCCTTTAGGGAGGGAAATCTGCCGTCCTTACCCGGTCTGGCCTATATGTGACTCCAGACCCACAGCAATGTGGTTGCCTCTTAACTGCCCTCTGAAATGGCCCAGCAAGCCACTCAGTTTTATTCAAGAAGGCGGCTCACCACCACCTTCTCAAGGGCAATTAGGGATGGGCAATAAATGCTGGCCTTGCTGGCGACACCCACATCCTGGGTATTAATTTTTAACAAGTACTTTTGCCATGTAGTCACTGTTGTAATGTAGGATAGAGTGGGGAGGGGAAGTGTCAGCATGAACTGAGGGCCAGGACCAATACCAGATTGAACGGAGAGTGGGGAGGGAGGTGACAGTGTTAGCGTGAACTAAGCGAGAAGGCAAAGAATGGCAGCTTGAGTTGAGGGAGAAAGTGTGATAACGGGCCACAGGAGGGTTCGAGAAAGATATCGACAACTTGTGGTACAAAGGAATAAAGAAAAAGCATCTTTCACATCCTCAGGACATCCCAAAACTTCTCACAACCAATGAATTGCGTTAAAAGAGCAGTCACTTTAGTTATGTAGGCAAACACGGCAGCCAATGTGTGCACAACAAGATCCCACAAATAGCAACGCGATAAATAACAGCAATGGATGATTCTCATCCTTGTTTTCAAATCCCTCCATGGCCTCGCCCCTCCCTATCTCTGTAATCTCCTTCAGGCCCCCCGAGATGTCTGCACTCCTCTAATTCTGCCCTCTTGAGCATCGCTGATTATAATTGCTCAACCATTGGTGGCTGTGCTTCTGTTGCCTAGGCCCTAAGCTCTGGAACTCCCTCCCTAAACCTCTCCGCTTCTCTTTCCTCCTTTAAGACGCTCCTTAAAACCTACCTCTTGACCAAGCTTTTGCTCACCTGCCCTAATTTCTCCTTATGTGATTCGGTGTCAAATTTATTGTCTCATAATACTCCTGTGAAGCACCTTGGGATGTTTTATGTTAAAGGTGCTATATAAATACAAGTTGTTGTTGTTAATCTGTTTTGGATTTAGAAATAATTGGCGGACGGTATCAGTTTTTGCTGGTTGTCTGGTTAGCATGGTTGGATAATGTTGGGGAGTGGCTGCTTTTCAATGGGCCCAGTGTGAAGTATAGCAAGAGGTTGGATGTAGTTTAGAATTGCCTCTGAACGACCTACACAGAGGTGGTCCTTCGATTGCGCCCCCCCCCCCCCCTGATAATGGGGCAAACCTTGCTGGAGCTGCGGCGAGTTTAATGGGCAGTTAATGTGCAAATCCGGCAAGTTCTGAACATAACGGGGCGGTCGAGGTTTGAGGTGCCGATTGTCTGAAGCGAGCAGAGTAATTCGCCCAGCAACTCATGGCGCATCTCCCCAGCCCCCGAACCCGCTGGGTGATTGGCACCCCCCCTGAGCCCGCCGATAGTTTGTCTGGAAGATTTAGCCCAATATCACCACTTTCTGCAACAACTCACAGAGCAGCAGCCAGCTGCAGAGGCTGTCTGAGTGAGGAGGCCTCAGCTGGGGTCCTTCTCCCCTCGCCACTGAGGGCTGGGGTCGAGACCACCCTCACACATTGACCAGAACCTCCTTCACCTCACAGTCTCCAGAGAGAGCGAGGAGACCCTCACTCGGCCGATATATTTCATGGACAGCGAACATATTTCGATACAGCTTGTGCAATAGGCCCGACATATGTTCAACGGCTCTGATTTCAGTCGGAGGTTATAATTAGCAAAAAAAAGACTTTATTCCCTAGAGTCACTTTTCTTTCATGGCTTCATTAAAATGAGGGTTTTTTCTTCTTAATTATGCAATTAATTAATTCTCTTGGGTACTTTTCACACAGTTAAAGTGCACTTCTTCAGTGATATTTGTGGAACTGTTATCCTCCAGGGTATTTTGCACATTTGTGAGCAATAAATTAATACCCGACTGCTTTCACTGTGTTGTAGTAATTTTGACATGTGAGAAATAAATCCAGTACATCTGGATGAACTGGAATATACATATATCCACGCATATTTACATACACACACACACTTTATTCATATTTTATATTATATATATATAATCCTTGTATATTTATATTCTCCCCTCCCCCAGTTTGCCCTCTTCGTCTTCTAAAGTCACTGGGACTGAAATTGGCCCCTCCATAAGCACCATTACCGCCGTTAAGAGGCTGGAATGGAGCGGAGAGGCCTGACAGACCAGGGGAAAACGGATGGGCTGAATGGACCAAAATTGCCCCCGGCCTGGAACCGGCGGGAACGGGTTAACGCCCCGCCCGTTTTCCCTCCGCGTGGGCACGCGCCGACCCCTTACCAACCAGCGACGACCCCCCACGAGGAACTGCCCCACGGGAGCAGCATCGCCGCCGCCCATGAATTGGGGCGGAGAAAAATCTTAAATAGCGATTGGTGCGCCCCTTTTGGGGCGGAGGGCAATTTCTGCCCCACTGACTTATGCTGAGGTACAGCTCCACATGAGCAGGTTACCCAGCTGTGGCTCAGTAACACACTTGCCTTGGAGTCAGAGGGCTGTGGGTTCAAGTCCCACTCCAGAGACTTGAGCACAAAACTCTAGGCTGAGATTCCAGTGCAGTGCTGAGGGAGTATGGCACTGTCTTTCAGATGAGGCGTTAAACTGAGGGCCCATCTACTCTCTCAAGTGGATGTTAAAGATCCCATGGCACTATTTTGAAGAAGGGCAGGGGGGTTATCCCTGGTGCCCTGGCCAATATTTATCCCTCACTGGGACAGATCATTTGGTCCATTATCACTTTGCTGTTTGTGGGACCTTTCTGTGCACAAATTGGCTGCCACATTTTCAGCATTATAGCTTTGGCTGTGAAGTGCTTTGGGACATCCTGAAGTCATGAAAGGTGCTGTACAGATGCAAGTCTGTCTTTCTTCTTACTTTCCAGGGCCTCATCCATATTCTTGTGGAAACCCAGACGGTGGCCCTTGGTAGACTATTCAACCATTGGGGCATCACAGTCTGGCCCAATCCTGGCCCCCGCTGATATTTATTTCTGTGGCATTTCTAGCAGGAGTCTGAAGAATGGGAATGGGAATGAGGGGGATGAGGGGAGGGGGATGAGGGGAGGGGGATGAGGGGAGGGAATCCTGGTGGACTTGTGTCCCTCCCACAGTCCTGGGACATTCTGGTATTTCAGTGCCAGTAACTCCACACTATTTGCGATGGACTATCTGAGCAGAGAGCAGGGCTGGAGCCCGGTACCTGCCTGGTGTGTGGGACTCACCGGGCGGTGCATTGCCCATTGAGCTATTGAAGGTACTTCTTAAATAAATAAACCCGAGACTCCAGTTATTATGCCCCTATCCATTGCTTAAACCTCTTCCACTGAAATCCACAAATAATCTCTGCCATAAATCCTTTTGGAGCCAATTAAACCTTCCCTCACTTTTCCCATTAATTCGCTGCCACCTGCAATGGCCTCAAACTCATTAAATGTGAAAAATAATAGATAATGTTGGGTGATATTATTTCAAAATAACGCCTTAATCTAGAAACACAAGTTAGTCTGCAACATATTGGCAATGAACAGCCTCTCACCTCTGTGGCCAGTTTCTTCATGTAAGGATCGAGTTCGTTGAGCAAGTCGTAGCCTTGGTGGAAGAAGGTGTACTGGGCGTGCATGAAGGACAGCATCTGCAACAACAATCACAAACCATCTACCGTCGTTCCGAATTCACATTTATTCCACAATTGATGCGTTAAAGTCTGCAAAACAGGAATATTCGTCCCACAGAATTTGCCCAAATCCAGCCTTGGGCTTTATTTATATATTTGTACAAAGATACAGTGAGTGTCCTTCCTGCTCATACTCAGCGCACCTCTCCCTCCCCCAGTCCTGTGTGCCCCGTGCCAGTGAGCGTTACTGGTGAGTGTGACAATGGGGCCAAAATTCAGCCCCGCCCCAAACGGGACACACCTACCGGATTTGAACGTGTTTCTCACCCCAGTCCGTGGGGCGGAGATACCGGAGAGATTGAGAACTGTGAGATTGGTTTACCCTCGGGGTGGTGTACCCGGTCGGGTGTGGGGCAGAAGTGCCCTCGCAGTGTGTCCGCCCCCCCGCCCGGTCATCAGCGCCGCGGTGACACATCACAACGAGCCCTCCCCTCCAGTTAAAGGGGAGGGCCGCTGAGAGCTCTGTATACTTTTAACTTGGGTCCACTGGCCCACCGTGGAGGGTTTTGGCCGGGCCAGCGGCCGGGCACCCAAGATTGGCGGCCCGGCCGAACCTGCGGGCATAATTGTCAAGCCGACTAAAAAAAAACCTGCCGGTCGCGGCAGTGCGCGCTCCCCTTTAAGGGCGGCCGGGCCACCATGCCACACAGAGTGTACCGACAGTAAAAGCTGTCGGAGGCACCAATCAACAGCAGGGCCTCTCCCACGGGGGCAATACCGGGAAAGGGGCAATTTCCCGAGGGGGTCCCCGCCAGTCGGTAGGGGTCCACACGTGCATGCATGCAGAAAAAACAGGCGGAGCGATCCCGGGCACTGCTTCAAACCTGAGGTAGGGCAATTTCCAAAATGGTGGGCCCTCCATGGAGAGTCGGCGGCCATTCCGCATCACTGCTTTCAGGCGGTCAGAAGCCTTAGTGAGAGGGCCAATTTTGGCTCCAGTGAGTGTGATACAGTGTGCGAGTTTATATCTAGTGTCATCGTAGGAAGTCCCTCGAAATCGAGGAAGACTTGCTTCCGCTCTAAAAGTGAGTTCTCAGGTGGTTGTACAGTCCAATACAGGAATTACAGTCTTGGTCACAGGTTGGACAGTCAGTCATTGAAGGAAAGGGTGGGTGGGGAGTCTGGTTTGCCGCACGCTTCTTCCGCTGCCTGCGCTTATTTTCTGCATGCTCTCGGCGATGAGACTCGAGGTGCTCAGCGCCCTCCCAGATGCTCTTCCTCCACTTAGGGCAGTCTTTGGCCAGGGACTCCCAGGTGACGGTGGGGATGTTGCATATTTTCATGGAGGCTTTGAGGGTGTCCTTGTAACGTTTCCTCTGCCCACCTGGGGCTCGCTTGCCGTGTAGGAGTTCCGAGTAGAGCGCTTGCTTTGGGAGTCTTGTGGCAGGCGTGCGAACAATGTGACCCACCCAATGGAGCTGGTCGAGTGTGGTCAGTGCTTTGATCCTGGGGATGTTGGCCTGATCGAGAGTACTGATGTCGGTGTGTCTGTCCACCCAGGGGATTTGCAGGATCTTGCGGAGACATCGTTGGTGGTATTTCTCCAGCAATTTGCAGTTTTTTATACCGAGTGTCGGAGAGGACTGAACCTTGGTTCGCACTCTCTCTGCCCGAGTTGTATTCTGTGACCCTCCAGCCTTAACTGTTTTATGAAGATATTTAAAATATTTTGTGCAAAATTCAGTTGACAAAGGAAAAGAGGGAAATGGTTTCAAAATGTCGAAAATCTGACAGTCAAAGTAGGAACTTCTTCATCCTTTTTTTGAAGATACTGTAACATTATCTTAAAGGACACAGAAGGTAACCCGAGTAATTCTGTACTCCTATAAATAGCAAATAATCAAAGGTCTGGCTTACCGCATCTAATATTTCAAACTTCTTCTTTGCCTGAAGAACGTTAATCTAAAAAACAGATCAGATCATGAGTCAATGTGCTGGCACCGATTGCGGGCTCAGTGTGCGATATTATGGGCTCGGTTACAATAGTTGACAATGATGATCCCTGCTTTACTGTTGTATGGTACCAATGTTTCGCTGTTAGCTGGTATTGGTGCTCCATGTTTTACTGTCAGCGCTGACCATTTGATTGATCATTGCTGCACAACGCGCGTTAAACCTGCCAACAGCGTCGTACTGTCTAGACAATGCAGCCAAGAAGGCATCCAGGCTGAACCCTTTGTTGCTATGGAGAACTGAAGATCGGCTGCCTATATAGCCCAGACAAAGAGGGAATAATGTGGCCAAGTGGAGTAGTGAGGGCCTGTGCAGATAGTGACAGATGATTATTTTATATTCACTGTAAGGCGTCTTCAGAAAAATGAGGTGTACATTTGACAATAATAATTCATTGTTGTGTGTGATTTGAATTAATTGTTTACTTGCATAGATTTAAAGTAATTGGTAGAAGGATTAGAGGGGAGGTGAGGAAGAATTTCTTCACCCAGAAGGTTGTGGGGGTCAGGAACTCACTGCCTGAAAGGGTGGTAGAGGCAGAAACCCTCACCACATTTAAAATGTACTTGGATGCGCACTTAAAGAGCCGTAACCTAAAGGGCCTACGGCGCTGGAAGGTGGATTTAGACTGGGTAGCTCTATTTTGACCAGCACGGACACGACGGGCTGTAATTTTTCTATGATTCTAACCGGTCAGAATCACAGTCCAAATATGGTTCATAAGATTCAAAGTATGTGACATGAGTGCTGCCTTGAAGAGAAAATTCTTTACGAATGCGTTGTTCAGGGAGAGGCAGCGTGAGGGGAGCCTTGGCCCGTATCTGTCACATGGACATCCGATGTAGCAATGTGGTGCGGCCAGGCATTGCACTGTGTGTCTGTAAACAAACAGGAGCATTGACAAACTCCCTGATATGAAGATAGTGCCTGTTTAACACCATCCTACACCCCATCCTTTAAAACTTAAACAGGAAAATAATTCAATTCATGTTATCATCATATTCCTCTTTGTCTGATTCAGCTCTTTCTCCATCCCACTGTTTTGAATGTTTAACTCAGAGAGGTGATGTCATCAAGTCAGCTAATTTGGAAGTTGCTGTAGTTGAGTGTGTGAGGAAGCGGAGTCAAGCTCTTGTGGTTAGTAACACAATACGGACACACGGGCTGATGCATATATTGAGCAACACATGCTGTCTAATACACACACTCATATATACGATGAGCACAAACTCACAGCAAAAACTCACTGTTGACGGGGAGCAGTGCTGTAGTACTATGACATTTTTGACAGTGCAATCTCACTCTTATGTGTAGAAGCCAATTGTGACACAGCTGGGTGATTCCAGGAGCCTGTCTCACCATTGCACACCGATCGTGGATTGTAGGAGTATTGCAGCGCCATCAAGTGGCAAACTGTTGAAACTGAACTCAAACAGCAATTGTATGGGAACAGGAGGAGGCCATTCAGCCCCTCGAGCCTGTTCCACCATTCACTGAGATCATGGCAGATCTGTGACCTAACTCCATATACCTGCTGTTGGCCCATATCTCTCAACACCTTTGGTTAACAAAAAACTATCGATCTCCGATTTAAATTTAACAATTGATCTAGCATCAATTGCCGTTTGCGGAAGAGAGTTCCAAACTTCTACCTCCCTTTGTATGTAGAAATGTTTCCTAATTTCACTCCTGAATGATCTGACTCTAATTTTTAGACTATGCCCCCAGTCCTAGAATCCCCAACCAGCGGGAATAATTTCTCTCTATCTACCCTCTCTGTTCCCCTTAATATCCTGAAAACTTCGATCTGATCACCTCTTAACCTTCTAAATTCTAGGAAAAACAACCCTAATTTGTAATATCTCTCCTTTTAACTTAACGCTTGAAGTCCGGGTATCATTTTGGTAAACCTACGCTGCACTCCCTCCAAGGCCAATATATCCTTCCTATGATGTGGTGCCCAGAACTGCTCAAAGCACTAATATCAATTCAATATGATCACGGCTGATCTTCTACATCAACTCCACTTTCCCACTCTATCCCCATATCCCGCGATTCCCTTAGTGCCCCCAAAATCTATCAATCCAGTCTTGAATAAACTCCACGACTGAGCATCCACAGCCCTGTGAACAGAGTTGTAATTAAGGGAACTTTAACTTCACTGGGTTAGACTGGGATGACACAAATGTTTGTTGTCAAAGTGGGGAGGGGTTCCTGGATTGCACCCAGGCCTGTTTCCTGCTCTGTCTGTTACATGTCCACCAATGAAGGAGGCAGCGTTAGATCTGGTTCTGGGTAACAAGCGAGAACAGGGAATCAACCTAAAAGGCAGAAGAAATAATCTAATAAGATTCATTTTGAAAGAATGTTTAAAAAGTGTCAGAGATACAGGCCTTGAATTGCGAATGAGCCAATTTCAGGGGAATGAAAGTTGACCCAGCCCAGGGGTAGGTTGGAAAAAACTGACAGTGGAGATGGAGTGGGAGATATTTAAATAAACGATGGTTAAAGCACAGGTTAAGTACATTCATCCTCGGAATAAAAGGGTTGTGTTGCACGGAATGGAGTGAGTATTGCAATGTTAGGTTTAAACAAGGGCCAGATGGTCCATATAGGGAGATGATATAGAACAGGAGAAGTGTAAAAGGTATAGAAAGGGAAACAGAGGGCAAGAGGGAGCAGGAAAAAGGCTGGCAGTCAACAGAAAGGGAAATAAAAGGTAGACAGTTAAAGGAGAGTCAAAGAAACGTGGGAACATTTGGAGATGGAAGGAACGTCTTGTACTGCGGGTGATGGAATGGTGGCGAAATTTAACTTTGCATCAGGCAAATTGTTAACACATTTGGAGAATTCTTACTCCCAGAATTGACGCTATGGTCAGCGTTCATAGCCCTGCTTTGCCCTTTCGGGTGATATGTGGAGAAATAATCGGGGATTTCAAACAAAAATGATTCCACACATTAATCATTACTGAATCCCAGCAGTGGTATTTCAATCAATGCACTGCCGCCTCGGGGCTACACATTGAACTCTTCATACTGACCGGCATCTGACTAGCACAGAACCACACGCGTGTGTTTGTGCTGTAAATTGTAGAGCACGCATTATTCTTGTAAAACCCACCCCCCTCCGTTTACTCCCAGGTTAACCTGGATCTTATCCAGCTCTTATTGAACTATCTCCCACTCCTGGCCCACTGTTAGATCACCCACTTCATGGAAGGCATGTAAGCCTGATGCACGCCTCCACTAATGCCAAGGAGATAAAATGGGCCGCCCAGCGGAAATAGACCTCACAGATTGATCCGACTCTGGATGTGAAATCTGCTGATCTGAATTCCATGCTGTGCCTAAGAGGAGATCTCTATGAGCTTCGCAAGCGAAACAGGTTGTGGACTGCACTGATTCAATGCACATTATCAGCGACATTGTGTTCTTGGACACAGTCTCATTTCTGTTCATCTTTAATTTAAAAAGATGCGATTATGTCGCTGGAACTGAGGTGGGAATTTGAGTCCAAATACTTCAGCGCCAGCCCCACACGTTCCCCCAATTTCTCTCTTTCCCCCACCCCCCCCCCCCCCCCCACACACACAGCATGTCACTTTCAAACAGAAATTAACACACACTTTCAAAAATGCAAACTGCGCGAATATTTAGGGCTGGTTAGCTCCAGTCAGAGAGTCCTTCTACTTCTAATCATTCTCATAATGGGGGAAATGGAACTGTTCAGATAATTGGCAAAAGAACCAGAGGAGAGATGAGGAGATTTTCCCCATTAATGCAGCGAGGTGTTATGACCTGGGACGCACTGCCTGAAAGGCGGAGGAAGCAGATTCAATCGCGGCGGTCAAAAAGGGGATTGGATATATTCTTGAAAAGGACAAATGTATAGGGCCATGGGGAGAGAGGGGCACTAAGTGGGCAGCTCTTTCAAAGGGCAGGTACGGGCACGTTAGGTCCAATGTGCTGCTTGATTCTACCGAGACCAAATCGGGAATTGACATCGGGTACCCTCCGAGCAGCAGGCAGGCAGTAAGCTTGGCTTGGTTCCGTGAGGTTTAGCTTTTGATTCCGTTGATTTTGAATGTCAGGAACAAGTGCTTCTGACAGTCGCTTCTGACAGTGTCAGCACTCAGTGTTCGTGGCAAATCAATTCAGTGAAGGCAACAGAAAGACAGAAATACGCAGGAGGATGTCAGATAATGAGGATGATTTTTTTGTCCCTTTTTTAATGAGAGCTCACTCCTTCGTCTATGCTTAAAATAAATCTCAGCATTGAATATCATTTCTGAAATTCTAATGTTCAGCACGTAAGTGTCTACTGGGATGACACATTGAGGAGGAAATGAAAGATCATGATCGTGTATATTTGCTGCCATCCTGTGGTGATTCCAGGTATAGCACTGAGAATAGAACCTGCAACTTTTTCATTACCAGCTCTAGTTTTTCCAAACCGGGATCATCTCCCCTTTTCATTGGGCAGCTGGGTGTCTGACACATTGCAAAAACCCATCAGTGTGTTTAAGTATCTCCGAGCTAAACTAGTGAGAAACGGTCACCTGTACAATTTCTGTCTGCCTGACTCCGAGTTCCGGTTACATCCGGGCCAGGGTGTCCCTGGAGATGGAGCACGCGGTGTTCACCGATACGCTCATGGCCTTCCGCGAGAGGTGGGCGCCAGAGGGACTGGAGTGCATCATCACCCCCAGCAACCAAATTTTAATTTGATCATTTAAGTTTAAAGTTTAATTTGTCAGTTTTAGTGCCTCCCCCCCACACTTTCAGCCAGGGGGCACTTGTATAATTTCTGTTTTTAGTACCCTAAACCACCCCTCCCCACCGCCCCCCCAAAAAAGGAGCACTGGAAAAAATTTATTTTGGAGTGTGACCCCCCCCCCTTTGCAGGGGGCATTTGCTTAAAGTGCACAACTAAAATAGTTGACTCCGAGTTCACACTCACCCCCGAGAGGGACACACCTGGTTTACCTGAATCCAGAGTCTCGGCACCGCCAAGGTTTAAAATCCCCAAATGCGTACAGGAAAAGTAATGGTGTGTAAACAGCTAAAACTGCTCAGCACAGAGCACTGATAAGCTCTGCACTGCTGATCGACCGAATCCAGGAGGGTATTAGTTCACAGGGCTATCTGGAGTGGAGTGGGACGTGTCAGCTCCCTGTGGGAGGAGTGCTGCTCCGGGCATGTGCACTAACGTGCTATCTGCCTGGCCAATGATCACTGCCCTGGAGTCCTGCAGACCCATCTGGCTCAGCTATCGGGTGGTCGAGTTTGCCAGAGTGTTGACTTGATTCCAACCTTCACCTTGGAGGCATCTCAACCCCCAAAAGTCCCCACTGACCTCCCCAACAAGCAACACAGTCACGGCAGGCACTGGAGAAGGTGCAAGCAAGACTCACGAGGATGATACCAGAAATGCGAGCTTATACCTAGCAGAAAAGGATGTACAGGCTGGGTCTCTTTTCTCGTGAAAAGAGAAGGCTGAGGGGTGACCTGATCGAGGTCTTTAAAATTATGAAAGTTTTTGACAGAGTAGATACAGGGAGATAAGCATCTGAAGGAGAAGGGAATAGAGGGTTATGCTGATAGAGTTAGACGAGGAAAGATAGAAGGAGGCTTGAATGGAGCATAAACGCTAGCATGGCCTGTTTGGGCTAATGGCCTGTTTCTGTGCCGTATATCCTGTGTAGTTGGTCATTGGAGAAACGTGGGTTCGGGCCCGAAATGAGAAGGTCCTCAGGAGGGGCATGTTGAGCAGCACAGCTCACTGTAAAAGCTGCCTGCAGAGACCTCCTTCAGTCTCGCCTTCCTCCGACACGTTTTCGAAACCCTAGCTTAGCCTCACCTGATCGCTACTTCCCGCGTTACCTTGTTCTCCCGCCCACGCTGCTCCTGGTGGGGCTCCTGCACTCTTGGCCCTGGCCTTATGCCAGAATGCCACAACTAACCCCTGAACGCTCAAATCGCTTCCTGATAGGAGGACAATATCATCATCATGGGCAGTCCCTCGGAATTGAGGAAGACTTGCTTCCACTCTTAAAGTGAGTTCTCAGGTGACTGAACAGTCCAATACGGGAATTACAGTCTCTGTCACAGCACTGCCCCCCAGTCATCTAGATCCACGGACAATACTGGAGGTGCTGTGATGAAGTGGCGGGAAGCCAGGCCGATGGATTACTGCAGTGATCTAATGAGCTGACACGTTTGCACTCACAATAACTCTGCTTCGTACTATCATTGCTTGTGTCATGCGAGCCGCTGTTATGTACCTTATGGTTGTCGATGACATCACTCTCTCCCCAGATGGGTCCCTCGCTGGGAACAAGTCGCTTTGCTGCAAATAGCACATCGATTTTCATTGTCTGTAACGGGGAAAATATCTCCCTCGAGATCCCTTTTCTCCTCTTCTTTCCAGAAGGTGCTGACTACTGGTTCAACAGGCACTAACAGCCCGAGGCTGCACATCTCCGGCACCAATAGCTCCACATGGGGGTTAGCCTACACAATGAATGTTGGCAGGCTATTCACCGACGGGCAACGTCACAGTCGGGCCTGACGCTGTCTTTATTCCAATGTCCACCACCGAACTTCCTATCACAAGCCACTGGAGGGTGATCAAGAGTGGGAACACTGATATTTCCCCCCCTCCCTCACCCAGTGATACTGTGTCCAATTGTAGCAGGCCAGCTGCCAGCTCTGCACAGGCCAGCAGTCGAGGCTGGGACCTCCCAGGTCTGAAAGGCCCCGGGGCGACAGTCACACTCCACAAGTTGGTGCCAAGTATTGGTGTGAAGGCAAAGCTCTTTGCATCAACGCTACATTTGGACCTAGTGCACACACAGCAAGACTGCTCCGTCTCTAAAGCTCGAAAGGCGTGAGAACTAAGCCTTTTTGCTTCTCCCCTCAAAGCTGACCCGGGCAGTGCAGGCTTCACAGCAGCTCCCGAGGCCTGGGTTCCTGGCCTTTCCCATACCTGTGTCAGCCATGGCTCAGTGGGTAGTACCCTCGCCTCTGAGTCAGAAGGTTGTGGGTTCAAGTCCCACTCCAGAGACTTGAGCACATAAATCTAGACTGCCATTCAAGTGCAGTGCTGAGGAAGTGCTGCACTGTCAGAGGTGCCGTCTTTCGGATGAGACGTTAAACCGAGGCCCCGTCTGCTCTCTCAGCCGGATGTAAAAGATCCCATGGCACTATTTTGAAGAAGAGCAGGGGCATTATCCCCAGTGTCCTGGCCAATATTTATCCCTCAATCAACAGAACAAAAAAATGATCTGGTCATTGTCACATTGCTGTTTGCGGGAGCTTGCTGTGCACAAATTGGCTGCCGCGTTACAACAGTGACCACACTCCAAAAGTACTTCAGTGGCTGTAAAGCGCTTTGAGACGTCCGGTGGTCGTAAAAGGCACTATATAAATGCAAGTCTTTCTTTCTTTTACCTGAAGGACGTAATCAAGCGCCAGGTGCCTGAAGCATTTGCGGGTCATGGTCAGTGTCCCCGTGGCCTCCTCCACTTCATGTGTTTTGTTGCGAGTGGCCTGAGCGTTTTTGATCAACGCCAGATCCATGTCCTCTCTGACCTTATCGAAATGCTTCTTGGTCTCCTTGAACTTCCGAACATCTCTGTATTAAAACAAAACACAAACGTACCGTTACTTGATCGGGCGAATGGGGGTGGGGGGGTGATGAATAGAGGAAGTTAAAGGGACAGGCTCAGCTCCTACGTAACCCACGTGAAAATAGCTCATTGCGGCCGGGTACAATCCGGGGGGAAAAATCCAACATTCCCTCCAGTGAGATTAACTGAACGTAACCAAATAACCATGGCCGAAAGTGGGTTTAAGTAGCTGTTGGGCGAGGACCAGGAGTGGCCTTGGATGTGATGCCCCACACAGTCAAGTAGCCCATGGCACTCATTGCCGAGATCCAGACTAATGACCAGTTGGTGACGTTCATCATTATCATAGGCAGTCCCTCTAAAAATGAGTCCTTAGGTAGCTGAACAGTCCAATACGGGAATTACAGTCTCTGTCACAGACGGGGCAGGCAGTGGTTGAAGGGAAGGGTGGGTGGGGAGTCTGGTTTGCCACACGCTCCTTCCGCTTGTTTTCTGCATGCTCTCGGCGACGAGACTCGAGGTGCTCAGCGCTCTCCCGGATGCTCTTCCTCCACTTTGGGCGGTCTTTGGCCAGGGATTCCCAGGTGTCGGTGGGGATGTTGCACTTTATCAAGGAGGCTTTGAGGATGTCCTTGAAACGTTTCCTCTGCCCACCTTGGGCTCGCTTGCCGTGCAGGAGTTCCGAGTAGAGCGCTTGCTTTGGGAGTCTCGCGTCAGAGGGAACCCAGCTGTCTGAGGGATGGGTACCACGGGGAGGGGGAAGGGAGAGCGAGAAAGCTGGGGAATAAAATGAGGGGAACAATAATTCTGTACAGTTACTGAAGGAAGCATTATGTTTTGGCTGGTGCTTGGTGCATTAAAGGACCGCTCAAGACTGCATCTTTCAGCGGGCAACACTCAAACAGCAACAAGTACAGGGTCGTGACATTGCACTGTGCAGGATATGGGCCACACTGAGCATTTGGCACAAGTGCCGTCCATGGCTTCAATATAAATGCACACTGTATTAAAGCGTAGAACAAAACTCGCTCCCAACCTAAAAGCATCTGTGTCCCTCTGTGTGGCACGGCCCGAATAAAACCTTCTGCTGTGAGACAATGCTCCGATTCTATCGGATTACACAATTAAATCTTTTCTAATCGGAGACTGGGAGCAAAACGCGAATGAATCAGATGTACATTTCATTCTGTGACCGACAGTGGTTTCCCCATCCTTTGATACCCGGCCCCTTGTTTAAGGGATCAAGCTGTCACTGTCCACTCGAATGACATCCGCGAGTGGCTCGTTGACGGCAGATCTACTCATGTGACCTGGCCACATGTTCCCAGCTAAATCCAGCCCAGTCTGTGAGTCTCCAGTTTACTGTAAGGAAATAATTGCAACTAATGGTCGAGTAAAACGCTGAAAATGCAGCACATCATCAGACAGTGGATACATTAAACCCAGGCCCCAACTGCCCTCTCAAAAAGATCCCATGGCAATATTTCTTCTCGGTGTCCTGGCCAATAGTTATCCCTAAACCAACATCACTAAAACAGATTATCTGGTCATTATCACATTGCTGTTTGTGGGAGCTTGCTGTGTTCAAATTGGCTGCCGCGTTTCCTACATTACAACAATGACTACACTCCAAAGGTACTTTATTGGCTGGAAAGTGCTTTAGGATGCCCTGAGCTTGTGAAAGGCGCTATATCAATGCAAGTCTTACTTTCTTTTCCACCTGCATCATATCGTGCCTCCCCCTCCCTGGTGTTTCATGACTTTCAAGCTTATGAAGAAAGACTGGATCGACTAGGCTTATAGTCACTGGAATTTAGAAGAATGATGGGATTGGACAGGTTAGATGCAGGAAGAATGTTCCCGATGTTGGGGGAGTCCAGAGCCAGGGGTCACAGTCTAAGGATAAGGGGTAAGCCATATAGGACCGAGATGAGGAGAAACCTTTTCACCCAGAGAATTTGTGAACCTATGGAATGCTCTACCACAGAAAGTTGTTGAGGCCAGTTCGTTGGATATATTCAAAAGGGAGTTAGATGTGGCCCTTACGGCTAAAGGGATCAGGGGGTATGGAGAGAAAGCAGGAGCGGGGTACTGAAGTTGCATGATCAGCCATGATCATATTGCATGGTGGTGCAGGCTCGAAGGGGCGAATGGCCTACTCCTGCACCTATTTTCTATGTCTCTATGTTTATCACGAAAGCTGATTATACTGCAGGATGCACTTTGACTCCTGTGAGGAAACGTTCCTCCACTTACATCTCTGCATGCAGCCATCCCAAAATAATCTGCCTAATTAACAGAGCTGTGTGGTGCATGTACCTGTTATCATGCCCACTGTGGGTTGCTTGATGTCACTGTAAGTCATCATGACAACTGGTCCATCTAACTTACTCTGCCCTGAGTGCAGGAGAAGGCAGCCCATAACAAAGGAGAAGGACCCCCACCCACACCCCCGTCCCCGCCCCCCCCCCTAACATTTACCCCCCACCCTGTATGAAACAGAACCCTACAAATCCTGGGAACGCGGCCACAGAGGGGACAAGACATGGAAAAGTCGGAGGATTTTCACCGGCCCAGAGTGTGTGCAAACCTTGTTCTTTTCCCTACTCAACCTATCTTTTCAATTCCTTGGATCTATTTGCTCTGCTCACATCAATGAACTTCCTCGATCGCTCATTCTACAAATCGGTTACTTTTGGCTGGTAAGTTCTGCCTGGTTTCTGGTTTAACTTGCGTCCCCTGGTAGTTGACCTGCTTCAGTGGGGGCAGCAAATTTGCCAAAGACCCATAAACACTAGATCCCTGCCCAGTGAGAGCCGATGTATTTTCTGCCGGATGTGACAGCGGACATAGGATGCTTTTGCCCAAATATGGGCATCAGAGCCAAATTAGGTGACGATGATGGAGTGATTTCACGTCACACCTTCCGTCACCACCTCATTACCAACACTTGACGCTAACAATGTCACCAATCTCCGCACACCCAGGGGAAGCACAGTTCCAGCAATCAGATCAGTGCCCAAAGCTGGATATTAAATACAATAGAAAGACTTTCGCCTTTCACGACCACCGACGTCTCAAAGCACTTTACAGCCAATGAAGTACTTTTGGAGTGTAGTCATTGTTGTAATGTAGAAAATGCGGCAGTCAAATTGAGCACAGCAAGCTCCCACAAATAGCAATGTGATAATGACCAGATAAACTGTTTATTGTGATGTTGATTGAGGGATAAATATTGGCCAGGACACCGGGGATAACTCCCCTGCTTTTCTTCAAAATAGTTATGTCCACCTGAGAGAGCAATCGGGGCCTCGGTTTAATGTCTTATCTGAAAGACGGCACCTCAGGCACTGCAGCGCTCCCTCAGCACTGCACTGGAGTGTTAGTCTAGATTTTTGTGCTCAAGTCCCATGGACTGGGACTGGAGCCCTCAAACCCTTTGACTCAAGAGGTGAGGGTGTTACCAACTGAGCAACAGGTGATACGCACAGGGAATTCCAGAGCTTAGGGCCCAGGCAGCTGAAGGCACGGCCGCCATTGGTGGAACGATTAAAATCAGGGATGTGCAAGAGGCCAGATTTGGAGGAGTGCAGAGATCTCAGAGGGTTGTAGGGCTGGAGATAGGAGATTGGGAGGGGCGAGGCCATGGAGGGTTTTAAACACAAGGATGAGAATTTTCAAATCGAGGCATTGTCAGACCGGGAGCCAATGTAGGTCAGCAAGCACAGGGGCAGAGGGGTGAGCGGGACTTGGTGCGAGTTAAGACATGGGCGGCCGAGCTTAACAATATACTTCAGCTGGCAATGAAGCCTCACTCTCTGTAATGTGTGCACCTGTGCATATGCTCACAAGTTTGTAGAGCTGTTGAAAACAAAAAAGGGCATTGGAAAATGTTTGGAGTGGCCCCCTAGATTGGGGGGTACTTGATTTAAATGTTTTATTTTGTCTCCTCTAAAAGAGTTGTAGAGCTGTTGTCCTCCTGGTAGGACTGCTCCTGGCCCTGGCCACGGTGGCCATTAACTGGTCCAGGCAGCGAGTGGTTGAGGGGGTCATTCAGCCCGACTGCCTGCCTCTCTTCCGCGATTTCAGCCGAGCCAGAGTGTCCCTGGAGATGGAGCACACGGTGCCCACTGGTACGCTCGCGGCCTTCCGCGAGAGGTGGGCGCCGGAGGGACTGGAGTGCATCATCACCCCCGGCAACCAAATTTTAATTTAATTTGATTTGATATGGTTCCCTTTAATGTTTAATTGTTAACTTGTAGTTTTTGGTGCCCTCAAAAAAAAGGGGGCACTCGATTGAAAGTTGTAGAGATGATGCAATGGGGATCAAGGAGTATGGTGAGAAAGCAGGAATAGGGTACTGAAGTTGCATGTTCAGCCATGAACTTATTGAATGCCGGTGTGGGCTCGAGGGGCCGAATGGCCTACTCCTGCACCTATTTTCTATGTTTCTATGAGTCGTTTAGCCAGTCATGAGATGTTCACAAGACTCAATAAAACCCGAGTCGGTTGGGTCTAGGTCATCCACGATGAGATATGCAGTTGTGAGCCTAGTGGATGAACTAATAACGTGTGGTGTGATTGTTAAACCTTTGTTAATAAACCAACTAGTTCTTAATCGCAATGTGTTGCTATGAATTCTTAAGCAAAAACCCATGAAGCAAATACATTACACTCGCCACATAACCTTTGCTAGTTCATATGAACCACTTTCCCCTGTCAGTTTCGGCGCTGAACAAGTTAAGCCAATGGTTTAGGAGGTGTCACTAAACTCCACTCGTGGCCAACAGAACTCGAGCAGATCAACTTGAAATCTCAAGTGAAATTAGCATACAGGAAACAAGCAGAGGTCAATTGCACCCCTCCCCCATCGCTGCTGCTCTTGTTCTCAGGCAATTCAATGCTGCCATGGCAACTACCTGCTTCCCACAAGAAGCATGGCCCCCCCATTCATTGGATTTGTGCCTCGCTAAATTCAAAATATCACATCAGCAGCTCAGGTTAATCCTGCCAAAGTATATTCCTCTTAATATTCACAAAGCACTACTCCCAAATCCCAAGGCCGAGAGGCATTAGCATTGCTGGAATCAGATGCGATCTCTTCAATCCACCATTTAATCAGCTCAAAATTAACAAAGTGAGCCAAACCACTCTCTAAACGGCAGCTCCCACAGAGAAAATATTGCCTTGATTTTCAGAAAGCCCGGGAGAGAATTCCCTGAGTGTAACGATACCTACAGTCGTGCATCTGCTGATTTACAGGCCGCTTCAATGGCAGGATTATCATGTTAAAGTCTTTACCATAATCCTGCTCCAAATGGAAAGCTGCGTCAACCTCAACCATACACAGTCACCTTCACTGTCAATTAGGCACAGCTAGCTGAGGTGGGAGGACCCGACACTGGGGGTTGCCAACCCTCCAGGATTGGCCTGGAGTCTCCAGGAATTGACGGTTAATCCCCTGGACTCTGCTGTGAGCAATCCCAGGGAGATAAATCATTGGTCATTAAAAACAGAGAGTGTTTTTTTTCATTTTCTTTGAACACTTCTGTTTGTTAATTATTAAAATATTGAAGATGATAAAATAAAGGCTGTTTGACGGTTAAGAATCATCCGATAGGGTAATGAGGAATCTTTTTGCTCTCTCAGGCTGACGCTGCAGTGCAGTGCTGAGGGAGCGCCGCACTGTCAGAGGTGCCGTCTTTTGGATGAGACGTTAAAGCGAGGCCCCGTCTGCTCTCTCAGGTGGACGTAAAAGATCCCATGGCACTATTTTGAAGAAGAACAGGGGAGTTATCCCTTAATCACAATCACAATCACAATAAACAGTTTATCTGGTCATTATCACATTGCTGTTTGTGGAAGCTTGCTGTGCGTGGATTGGCTGCTGTCTTTACCACATTACAACAGAGACTATACTCCAAAAGTACTTCATTGGCTGTAAAGGGCTTTGTGATGTCCGGTGGTCGAGAAAGGCGCTATATAAATGCAAGTCTTTCTTTTCTTCCAATTGCCGTGGGTAGGCGTTGTGTTGGCCGACCAATGGCGGGAGGGTGTGGGTGGGGCCGTTGGAGGCAGGAAGTCATGTGATGAAACCTCCAGGGATACATTCAGCCAGAGTTGGCGACCCTTTGCTTACAGACAAAAGTGAGCTGATCTCGATTGGGCCAGTGAAAGGTGTGCTACAATGTGCCTCAGTGCCCTGGTTTAAGGAGGGAAAAACCAGCCACGTGTTCCACTCCTAATCACTACCTAGTGACTGCTGCTGGAGGCACCCGTGTATGGGCATCAGGTGAGCACAGGATTGGGCAATCCCTTCAGCGACCTCCCCTCAGCCTTGATGACCGATGGCGAAATGCTTGGAAGACCTGTGACATACGGAATGGATTCCTTTGTAGAGGACTCCACAGTACAACCGGAAGGATCAAACCTTCCTTGCAAACAGCAGACAACCATCAACTGCCTCAGAACTGGTCATGGTGGATGCTGCCGCTTTCTGCATAGGTGGAAGATTACAGCACCCCATCATGTGACTGTGGAGCTCCTAATCAGACCCTGGAGCACATCATTGAACACTGCCCTCAGTGGGAATTTGCAGGCAGCTTACAAGATATCCAGGCCGTTACACCGGAAGCTTTGGCCTGGATATCTGACTTGGATATTGACGTTTGATTTGCTTTGCTATTACTGTACCAAAGTAGGAGGAGAAGAATTGGGCTTTGCTGCGATTTGTCACAAATGAATGACCTGCTGATACTCACTGTCTAGGCCCACACTTGGGGAATAGTCCCTTCAGCAGGGTACCAGAGGCCAGCTAATACCCAGGGAGCTGCAGCCCGCAGGGGAGGGTGCAGAAAATACTTGGCCTGTTGAGTAACCACGGTTGAATTTTCAATGAATTTCCACACAACAGATTAACCTGCCTCCCTCTTTCAGATGCTGGCAAGCTTTCTTCCCGTCATTTTCTGTTTTAATTTCATAGTTCCAGTATTCACAGCTGTACCTGTCTCCGCCATTCTCCATATATCTACAAAGGTTAAAATGAACAGAGGTGCAATCTGGTAGCAACCTTGTCCCACATTCGCACTGAACCGAGAATCGTTCTGGGAGAGCCTCCCTCTGTAGCCAGCGTGGGAGCGGGATGTGTCAGTTAGCTACCCACAAGGCCCCAACTGCAGCCTCACTCAGTGTCGTAGGGTCCCCTTTAAGGAAATGTACTTTTCTGACTAGGTGCTGTATCCATGGCCCTTCGGGAAGCACATATCAAACACATAGTGCCACAGGGAGATTCTGTGAAGCTTGTTGCCCACGGTTACGGGTTGAAGCGTCAGGCCCAACACCTGTGGTGCTAATTTAACTTTCCAATTTTCTCGCCCTTTCTCCTCCTGCGATCTGGTTCCACAGGGGCTGGTAGCTTTTTGATATTTTGCCCGAATATCTATTGCTCCTGCCTGAGACTATATCCCATGCTTCCCTGGCCGGCCTCCCACCTTACAATCATCGTCAACTTGAGTTCGTCCAAATCTCGGCTGCCCGTATCCTAATTCGCATGAAGTCTCTAGGTCTGGCAATGTCTAATATTTAAAATTCTCATCCTTGTTTTCAAATCCCTCCACAGCCTTGTCCCACCCTATCTCTGTAATCTGCTCCAGCCCCACGACCCTCTGTGATCTCTGCCCTCCTCCAATTCATGCCTCTAGGCCTTAAGGGGTATGGGGAAAAAGCGGGAATATGGTGTTGAAATAGAGGATCAGCCATGATCATATTGAATGGTGGTGCAGGTTCGAAGGGCCGAATGGCCTACTACTGCTCCTATTTTCTATGTTTCTCTGCTTCTCTCTGTCTTCAATTTTCATCGCTCCACCATTGCTGACTGTGCTTCCAGCTGCGACAGCCCAAAGCTCTGGAATTCCCTGCCTAAACCGTCTCTCTACCACTCTCTCCTCCTTTAAGACACTCCCCAAAACAGCTTTTGGTCACCTGTCTTTTAATATCTACTTATGTGGCTTGGCGTCAAATTTTGTTTGATAACACTCCTGTGAAGTGCCTTAGGATGTTCTACTATGTTAAAGGTGGGATATAAACGCAAATTATTGTTAAGCCGAGACAGAGAGTGTTCTCTAGTTTTTCTAAAGCGGGGCTGGGTGGACTCAATACTGTCCTCACTCAACATCCGCGTACTAACACATTCCATAGGAGTGATTCGGAGTGTGAATGCCGCCTGATTATCCCATCGAATGGGAAGTGGAATTTCACTGTGGGGAAAGAGCAGTGGAGGGGGACTAATTGGATAGATCTTTCAAAGAGCTGGCACAGGCACGATGGGCCAAATGGTCTTCTTCGGTGCTGTATGACGCTATGATTCTATATCTCAGGAGCACTAAGAGCTGCTGGGGCTTCATGCCAGCAGGAATTAACACCTTCAGCAAAGGAAGAAGTTTTTCTCCCCCGTCATCTCAACACCTCTCAACAACAGTGGTACATGAAACTAATTACATTTACATTTTTTCATTAAAATATGAGAAAATAAATAAATTGTTGAAATCAAGACTCAGCACGCGCTTCCCTAATCTCACTCAGTTAAAACTTGGGGAAAAAAAACAGATGGAACTCGAAAGCAGGAAGACTGCTAAAATACTAAAATAGCGAACGGAAGCAAATAAGTCTGCCAGTCTCTCTCCTGCAGATTCTGAAATCCCAAGCTTCTCAACTCCACTCCTTGATTTATCGCATGTTCGCTCCTCATACTCTTGCCAGGCTTGCCGATGGCCTGCAGTATAGTCCTCAGCCCTTCACAGAGGTTTTCTGTAAAGAACAGCCGCTTCACGGAGTGGTGAATGCATGGACCACAGCACTAATGCCCAACAAGCAACACAGGTATTCGAGTGGTATTATCTCTCACAGTGCCCAATTATTGGCAGCAGCAGTCTGTCCCGTTTCGGATACACTTTTGCATGTCAAAGATTGAGTTGGATACTTTAATAATCAAACCATATCTATCTATGGATTAGGAACATAGGAACAGGAATATACCATCCAGCCCCTCGAGCCTGTTCCACCATTCAATGAGATCATGGCTGATCGACAACCTAACTCCATATACCCACTTTTGGCCCGTATCCCTTATACCTTTGGTTAACAAAAAGCTATTGATCTCCAATTTAAAATTAACAATTGATCTAGCATCAATTGCCATTTGCAGAAACAAGTTCCAAACTTCTACCACCCTTTGTATGTAGAATTGTTTCCGAATTTCACTCCTGAAAGGTCTGACTAATTTTTAGACTCTGCCCCCTAGTCCTAGAATCCCCAGCCAGCGGAAATAGTTTCTCTCTATCTACCCTCTCTGTTCCCCTTACTATCCTGAAAACTTTGATCAGACCACCCTTCAACCTTCTAAATTCTAGGGAATACAACCCTAATTTGTGTAATCTCTCCCTGTAACTTAACCCTTGAAGTCCGGGTATCATTCTGGTAAACCTGTGCTGCACTCCCTCCAAGGCCAATATATCCTTCCTATGATGTGGTGCCCAGAACTGCTCACAGTGCTCCAGGTGTGGTCTAACCAGGGTTTTGCATAGCTGCAGCATAACTTCTACCCCTCTGTATTCTAGTCCACTAGATATAAAGGCCAGCATTCCATTAGCCATTTTGATTATTTTCTGTACCTGTCCATGATTGGCCGGCAAGCTCATATTAAATATTGATATGAAAACAAACAGTTACTTCAACGGGGAGCTGGAAGGCAGAAGAATGAAGGTAGCTGAATGTTTTAAAACTTCTAAGAGAGCAGTTTGAATGGGGGTTGTTAGTTAGGAAAAATGTAACTCAAAATAAAAAATGACAGCATGAGAATGAGAAGGGGGAAAGAGAAGTACAAAGGGGTGCACAGGTAAGGTATTTAAGTATATTTATTTTAAATATATATTTTACTTTTAGTGTTTATTCTGGTAGTTTAGGGGATCATAGTTTAGGGGATCATGTTACTGTAATAAATCTAGTTCTGGCATTTAATATTAATATTGTAATATTAATATTTATTTCAGTATGAGCTGGAAACAACAACAACTTGTATTTATATAGCGCCTTTAACGTAGTACAACGTCCCAAGGCGCTTCACAGGAGTATTGAGACAAAAAAATTGACACCGAACCACATAAGGAGAAATTAGGGCAGGTGACCAAAAGCTTTGGCCAAAGAGGTAGGTTTTAAGGAGCGTCTTCAAGGAGGAAAGAGAGGTAGAGAGGCGGAGAGGTATAGGCAGGGAATTCCAGAGCTTGGGGCCCAAGCAGCTGAAGGCACGGCCACCAATGGTGGAGCGCTTATAATCAGGGATGCTCAAGAGGGCAGAATTGGAGGAGCGCAGACATTACGGGGGGGGAGGAGAGGCGGGCTGGAGGAGATTACAGAGATAGGGAGGGGCAAGGCCATGGAGAGATTTGAAAACAAGGATGAGAATTTTGAAATCGTTGCTTAACCGGGAGCCAATGTAGGTCAGCGAGCACAGGGGTGGTGGATTAACAGAACAAAACCGGTTAGTCCGGGGAGATAAGGATGAAAACAGAATTGGAGAATTGAAGAGTATATTTGTTCTGTTTCTCACTGTTTTCCACATCACACCAATGGCTACACTCCAAAAGTACTTCATCTGCTGTAAAGCGCTTTGGGACGTCCAGAGGCTGTGAAAGGCGCTATATAAATGCAAGGTTTTCTTTTACAACAACCATGCCAGTTCTGATAAACCATAGCCTATCATTCTCTTTCAAAATCTGTGCAATTCCTGCCTTTATTTCGTTTTTAGTATTTATTTTTATCTCCTTGGGGAGAGGGGATTGTGCTTGAAACACAGATTGAAAGAAACGCTGTGTGTGTGTATAAAAAGTAATCACGGCACAGAACTGATTGCGGAGCGCGCTGGCAGTGTGAGCATGTCCATATTCTCACACACTACCACTTCCTGTTATCTATCCTGTCTATCAACATTAAAACCCAACACAGCTGCTTTCCAGAGACGGGGACACTTACAATGGTTTTATTTGATTCAGTGTCGAGCAGCGTAAAGTATCTGTTTGCAGGCAGAGGTGACCAGGATTGATACTGATGTACTTACTCTTTCACAAAGTTATGCAGCTGCATCCTGACAGACCTCTGAGCTTGATCGGAGAGAATCTGGAATAGAAAGGAACAAGCATCACCATCTGTTCTTTACTACGAGCAGCAACATCTTTTAATGAGGACCACCCGGAGAGTTTAAACAGAAGGGGGCGACACTCTGCTCTGGTACTCCAGCGGAAAGTGGTTCTCGCAGATAGTGCATCTTAGGAAATAAAGAACTGTGTGCCTGCCATCTCCTGAGGTGCAGTCCCCAAGTGTCTCTCCCTGCTGTGTGCCCGCCATCTCCTGAGATGCGCTCCAAGTGTCTCTTCCCACAGCGTGCCCACGATCTCCTAAGACGCAATCCCCAAGTGTCTCCTCCCTGCAGTGTGCTGGATCGTGGACTCACACTTATAATCTTCAAACTCTGCAAGCAGGTTATTTGACTTCGAGTATAAGCGTAGAACTAGCAGTCACAGGTTGAAATGAAACCAGCCTCAAGCTAGACTCTCGGTTAGAAAAACTTGTTCTCACATTTTCCAGCAGGGGTCATTGGACAGCAACTATGAGCAGGGACCAATGATCGGTGCACCCCTGCCAGACCAGCTGTGTGAAGCTCAGTCAGCGGAGAGCAGAGAGCAAACTAGGATCCTTCCTGGATGAATGTCTGTGTACCACACCGCAGGGCAAACTTACCCACTAAACCTTCAAGGCAGCTCATTTCTTTAAACTTACATGACGTTGCCAATGAAAAGACATTTTAGGGTTGCCACCATCCCAGATTGTCTGGGAGTCTCCCGGAATGGAAGGCGAGTCTCCCGGGCATTGCTGCTGGCAACCCGTGGCTCGTGTCTGTGTATTTCCTGCCCCGCTGAGCATGCACGATAAAAGACACTGCCGTTCCCAACCCCCTTTCTCACTCCGGTGAAGTCCCGCCCTCACCGCTCCAGGATTGATTGTTGGATCCTCATTGCTCAAGCCACCTGGTCCCTTTTCATGCCCTCTATTGGTCATCAACTCATGTCAATCAATGCTGCCTGGTGATAGTGGGTACTGGTAGCATAGTGGTTATGTTACTGGACCAGTAATCCAGAGGCCTGGACTAATGATCCAGAGAGGTGAGTTCAAATCCCACCACGGCAGCTGGGAAATTTAAATTCAGTTCATTAAATAAATCTGGAATTAAAAAGCCAGTATCAGTAATGGCGACCATGAAACTATCGGAAAAACCCAACTGGTTCACTAATGCCCTTTGGGGAAGAAAATCTGCCATCCTTACCCCGTCTGGCCTACATATGACTTCAGACCCACAGCAATGTGGTTGACTCTTAACTGCCCTCTGAATTGGCCTAGCGAGCCACTCAGTTGTACCAAAACCGCTACAACAAAGTCAGCATTGTGGGAGCACCTTCACCACATGGACTGCAGCGGGTCAAGAAGGCGGCTCAACACCATCTTCCCGAGGGCAATTCGGGATGGGCAATAAATGCTGGCCTTGCCAACGACACCCACATCCTGTGAGCAAATTTAAAAAAAGATCAGGCTATCAAGTTTAGGGTGACCATAGTTTCTGATTGGGGACTCCTACACGGCAAGCGAGCCCCAGGTGGGCAGAGGAAATGTTTTAAGGACACCCTCAAAGCCTCCTTGATAAAATACAACATCCCCACTGACACCTGGGAGTCCCTGGCCAAAGGCTGCCCTAAGTGGAGGAACAGTATCCGGGGAGGGCGCTGAGCACCTCGAGTCTCGTCGCCGAGAGCATGCAGAAACCAAGCGCAGGCAGCGGAAGGAGCGTGCGGCAAACCAGTCCCACATGCCCTTTCCTTCAATGACTGTCTGTCCCACCTGTGACAGAGACTGTAATTCCCGTATTGGACTTTGTCACCTGAGAACTCACTTTTAGAGTGGAAGCAAGTCTTCCTCGATTTTGAGGGACTGCCTATGATGATGACCGTATTTTCTAAACTGAATCCGGGGACACAGGGTGGGAGCACAGTGAAGTAGCCAGGCGGAAAATATGTGTTGTACAGCGTCGTGAGGCAAACCCTCTTAGCAGGCGATATTTTAACAATTGCACATTCACACTACAGACTCAAAACAAATGTGCATATAATTATCGCGGATTTGAAGTCACACTATTGAAGCGCATTCAGACACCGGTTATAAATAATACAATAACACTGTTTAAGGATGTTGGTTTTTCGTACCCGCTGTCTGCACGGCCGATTCAGAAAATCTCTTTCTTCACATCATTGTCCAACTCATTTATTTCTCACAGATTTATTAATGATTGCTGTGCTATCTCCACATTTCCAGGAAACCAGTGGGCCGCCTTCGTTGCTTCCTTTGAAGCCGGTTGTTAAAGCAACATTTATGCTTTTTTGACAAGGCCATTTTCACTTTACACCAAATTCGAATCTTGCCTCTGCTCCACGTCATAAGTCATTCAGTCAGCCTCATCGCTATGGCAACTACAATAGTGCCCTGTGTGTGCCCAGGCACATGTGGCGGCTCCGGGGAGAGAGGGAAGGAGGGAGAGAGAGAGGGGGGGAGAGGGAGAGAGAGAGAGAGAGGGAGGGAGAGAGAGAGGGAGAGAGAGAGAGAGAGAGAGAGAGGGAGGGAGAGAGAGAGAGAGAGGGAGGGGAGAGAGGGAGAGAGGGAGGGGAGGGGAGGGGAGGGAGAGAGGGAGGGAGGGAGGGGAGGGGAGGGGAGGGGAGGGGGGAGGGGGGGAGGGGGGGAGGGGGGGAGGGGAGGAGGGGAGGAGGGGAGGGAAGGAGGGGAGGGAGGGAGGGAGGGGGGGGGAGAGGGGGGGAGAGGGAGGGAGGGAGGGGGGGAGAGGGAGGGAGGGAGGGGGAGAGAGAGGGAGGGAGGGGGAGAGAGAGGGAGGGAGGGGGAGAGAGAGGGAGGGAGGGGGAGAAAGATAGAGGGAGGGAGGGGGGTAGAGAGAGGGAG